>NW_026521496.1:600000-874472 GCF_021234435.1 Artibeus jamaicensis
TTATGGAAAAAGTGAAATAGACTTTTTAGTAAACGCAGTACTTGTCATTGTCCTCTCTCACAGTCCTTAATTATATACATAGCCAAAGGCATCAACACAGCTGTTTTAGGTGATAGCTTAACCATTAAGACTATCTCACACTGCATTTAAACACAATTACAGAGCAAACAGGTTAAACATAGGTAAAGTAGTATTTCCTCTTTCAGATAACACAGCTTGGGAAATAGCTAACATTCCCTTTACCAAAATAGCTTTCCTCTGCCATCAAACTGTGTGTGTATATGTATATGAGGCTGAGGTGGGGTGTGGGCTTCCATGTAAACCAAGAATATAATATACCTCTATCATCTCTATACTGGGGCCATAGCTTCTATTAGAAGGAGATGTGCTTTGAAGAATAATGTTGATGTTCCTTTAGGCTGGTTAAAACAGGGTTCTACTTGCAATACCAACTCTAGTAGCTCACATGGAAACTATGGGAAGCTTTGGGGAATCAGGGACCCTGACCTTTCTAAATCAGTATGGAATGACATAGGAAGCTCTGACTGTGAAATTGTTTTTTACATAAAATGGAACCCAAGGTCTTTTGTTGTTCAAAACTTTCACATAAAGATTTCATATCTGGCCTATTAAAAAAGAAGTCTAAAGCCATTTATAAAATAAAGAAGGTATTGTGTTGGCCAAAAAGTCCATTTAGTTTTTTTCATAAAATAGTAAAAAAGCACATTTTTCATTTTCAGCAATAACTTTATTGATTTGGATATTTTGAGTACATTGACTATCTCCCACTATTGGCTTCTAGTGGGTAGAGGCCAGGGGTGCTGCTAAACATCTTCCAATGCATAAGGCAGCCCCACAGCAATGTATTTGGCCAAAATGTCAAGAAACTTCGCAAACCACTTCAACACGTTTGGCCAGTCACAGCACCTTCTCCATACACTGCACAAATCTTTTCTTGCATTTCCATTGTGTTTTTACCTTTCTTAAAGTAATAAAACATAATATGCCGAAGACATTGTGTACATTTTTCCATTTTCAATATTAAAATGGCTGCAAAAAATTGACCAATTTTGAGGTTTTTCTTTTAAATGCACACCAATATGACAGCTGTCGCAATACAATCTAAGAAACGTGTTTTGAATGAAGTTAAAGACAATGCAGTGCTACTAGAGCCATCGTATGGAAAAAAAAAAACTTAATGAACTTTTTGGCCAACCCAGTATATTCGACTTTAACATAAAACCATTAGGTTCCTGCCTGAGTAGCTAGCAAAGTCCAAAAAGGCTATAGCAGAGGAAAAACTTTGAGGGAAAAAAGGAAGGGAGGGAGGACGGAAGGGAAGAAAGGAGGGAGAAAAGGAAGATGAGAGAGAAAAAGGGCCCATGAACCCCAAGGGGAGAGGCAGTTACAAGAAGTAAAGTGGAAACTGAATGCCAAACAAAAGCCAGAGCATCTTGTAAGTGAACAGGTAATAAAGAGGTCCTTTACTTATCTCAGGAAAAGAGTGATCTAAAAATCCAGTGGGTTCATGGAACAAAAGGGATGAAAAGAAGACAGCAGATATGGCAAATGACTCATTTTTACATGAGCAAGTCATTCTTATGTCTGCTGTATCTGAGTAGGCAGATGGGTCAGAGGTCATAATGGCAAATGTGCAAGAAACTCTGGTTCCAAACAGCAAACCAGAAGTATTTACAAGTGTAATGACCAAAAGCAAGTGATATAGTTAGGAGGGTTCACCCTCTGCAAACTATTTAGTTTGCAAAGATTATTGTTTTTGTTTCCCTTTGCCTATACTGCTCTGTCACCCAATTCCTGTTCCTCTGAATGCCCAGGATACTCCAGCTCTAACCCTTTCAAATTCTGCTGTCAAGAAAAGCGCTGTGAGAACCATACATCTAATGGCAGAGAGTGGGTGAGGAGGAAAAGTTGTGGCAAAATTCCATTTTAAGGCCTATTTCTAATTGTAGGGTAAAAGTATGTTTCCTGTTAAAGGAATTTCAGATATTAGACCAACAGATGGGAGAGATGTTTGGGTCAGGAAGCCTCCCTGGCACCCTTGGAATCAGAGGTGCCTTCACATAACACCCTGACCAGACTTGACTTCTGAAAGAAATCAAAGGGAAAAATTATTGTACCTCTAATGAAAACCTGGAACCTGTTATCCTGGATGGTCACTGTGCAGATTGCTGGTGTGGCTCCGCAGGCAAAAGGGGCCCTGGGAACTATAAACTGATGAGTGTCTGGTACTTTAGTAGGCAAGCTGGAAGATTCTTTAATAAATGCTGGCCTCCTGTAGACTGGGGTGGGGGCAGGAATGGGGTTTCTGGAAGGAGAGATCATATGTGATCTCCCATGGATCTTTTCCTTGGGGCTGGACTCAGTTTTACAATGCTTCTAATTAATTTTGATACCGACACTTTTTTAAAACATGACCTCTCGGGGAATTTAAAATATTTTTTATATACTAGGAACTAGTTTAGAGAGAGAAAATGTAGGGGAGAAACAGACATTTTTGTGACTGCAAAAGGGTAAATAGTAGACTTCCTTGGGGGATAGGCACTGGGAAAACCTCAAGTCTGCAGATAATTCTCAGCCATTTCCAACACTGAAGTGCCAAGGTGATGGGGGCTAAAGGAAAGTCTCAGGCACTTTTATAATTGGCAGATGAGCTTCAGTAGGGGCATGTGTAAGGTAATCCATTTGGGGGGCAGATAGTATAAACTACACTTGTAGGATGATGGGTGCTGACCTTTCAATTAAGGCTCAGGAAAGAACTCTAGGAAACCTTATGTACAGAGCACTAAAGAGAACAACCTAGTTTCCTGTTATGGGTACAAAAAGGTAGCAAAATGTTGGGCACTGTCAAGAAGGGGATTAAGAGAAAAACAGAGTAATTTTTTTACACAGAAGCATAGGACATTTTTATCGGTAAAGTCAAATAAGTGGCTCTGATTGGCACATCTCAAGGATAGAACAGAGCCTAAGGCAAACATGAAGGGCAATTAAAACCATCAATGGCAGGCTCCAAAAACAAAAAGGCCTTTTCAGTCTGACAGTATAGAGGTAGCCAGTGACCTGATCCAAATTCCGAAGAGGCTATAGCTAAGAGGCACCTTTGAAATATAAAAGTTTCTAAAAAGATTTGTATTTATTTTTAGAGATAGGGGAAGGGAAGGAGAAAGAGAGGGAGAGAAACATCAACTGGTTGCTTCTCGTGCACCCCCTACTGGGGACCTGGCCTGCAACCAAAGGCTGGGAAATGATCCGCCACCTTTCACTTTGCAGGATGATGCCCAACCCACTAAGACACACCAGCCAGGGCAAAACAAAGTTTAAAAAAAATTAATGCTTCTCCTTTGTTTATATAACTTCCAGTGATGATGACCAATGCAGGCTCCTTTTGGAAGTCCTTGATTCTATCAGAGGTTGGGAGAAGTCTGATCTGAGTGGGGAAAGGATCAAAAACTCCTCAGTTGCATCACTTACCTTCAGTAACATTCACTTGCTGACTTCTAGTCAGACTCACTTGCTCTACTGCCAATGTCAGCAGTGAATTTATACCTGAACAATATGAGTACAGTCACCCCCCATTCTGTAGGGGTTTTCAGCCCCAATGGTCTACACATTGGCAACAAACTGTTTCCCTACAAGTGGCTGTAATTTAACACAATAACCATAGTGTAAAAAGATTACATAGTGAAAGATTTCTTAAAAAAAAAAAGAAAAGAAAAGAAAAGAAAAGCCCTGGCTGGTGTAGCTCAGTGGGTTGAGCACGGGCCTGTGAACCAAAGGATTGCAGTTCGATTCCCAGTCAGGGCACATGCCTGGGTTGTAGGCCAGTCCCCAGCAGGGGATGTACAAGAGGCAACCATACATTGATATTTCTCTCCTTCTTTCCTTCCCTTCCCCTCTAAAGATAAATAAATAAAATTTTAAAAAGAACAGATTTCTGATCCCAATTGTAACACAACAGATAGAACTCAAGAAAATAGAATAAAGAACTCTCTAATATTCACACTAGTGGACAGAAGCAGATCTCCATAACAGAAAACCAAAGAGGCTCTCCCAAACGAATGGTTACCTGATCAAATAAGCATAATATTGCTTATGGATAGTGTACAAAAAAAGCTGTGTAAGTAGACAGTGCCTTTCCCCCTACAAACTGTTCTTTGAAAACAAGAATTCTGTGAGTCGCAGCCATTTCATCTTATAGAACTGTGAAGTACTCGTTACTGACTCAGCATCACTGCCATACCTTTCACAGATGTGGTAATACTTCTCATCCTGTATGCCATCTTGAATGGGCACGTTCACACTGTAGTACCGTCCCTTCCCTAGGCCGACATCAGACACATCACCTGTTCCTGTGGAAGAGAGGGGCACCATGACCAGTTTTAAGAACATGAGAATTAGAAAACTTGAAGGATTCTCTGATGGGAATTCAGAAGACCAAGGGCCAATGAGGAGCACCATCCTGTGATGGTTTCTAAGGGACTGAAATGAGGAAAATCAGATGGGGAAGTGACTGTGGGAAACAATGTTGGGGAAGCAGAAAACTGATAAGAAAATGGAAAAACCTTAGATTCCATCTGTCTGGAAAAAAAAAGAGATTAACTCCTATGTTTGACTTTCCATATATAGTAACTAAAGTTGATATAATATGTATATCTTGGCAGTTGTCAGGGTTTGGGGAGTTACACAGGGTATTTGATGTAAGTGCACAGTAAGTGTAAGTGAGCTATCTATTAAAGTCATCTGGACTAGGCACAGGCCCGTAAAAGTCATCTGGAATAAGAAGCAAGATCATATTCCTCTTATTGTCACCTGAAACGATCTGTGTTAAAATTTTTGCATAAATAGAACCAATAAGGTATTAATAGCATGGAACTATCCAAAAAATAAGATATAAGAAATGTATAGACCAACTGCAGTATTTATTCCTCAAATGTAATACTGAGTACACAGAGCACTTGCCTGGGAAAAATCCCGGGGAAAATTTGTGCAGAGACACCGTCATGACAGTGGAGGTGAAGCTGAAGGCATCTTCTACACCTACCAGAGAAAGAAACAGAAGAATAATTTCATGTATGCAACTGCTGTCAACAAGTGAAACTTTAGAAAGCAGCTGTGGAAGGGAAGGGAGACAAGAAGGTAGCAATAATAAAGCTAACAAGGTGAGGAACGAAGTAACAAAACACTTTGGTCTTTGATGTCTGTCATTACAGGATGTGGTTCCATTTCAAATTCATGGCAAGTTAAAACTGGACTTCCCCTTTCCAAGCAGTGGGATGTCCAGGCTGTCTTAGAAAACCTGTTCAAAAAGGGAGGGAAGGGCTTGAGCTCAGAACTGAGGAATTATCAACAGAGCTGAATAGGGAAACTGGCACTAACTTGGAAGTTGTATATTTTGTTTTGTTTCTGTGGTTCGAGTTAAATTATTGGGATTTAGTGCAAAATAAGTATGATGTGGCAACCCTCGAAAAATCCTGACCAATAACAACACAAGGCATTATACGGTGAGACCCAATTGTAAATTGCCTCTCACTATGACACAGATTTGGTTATAAATGCAGTTCTCCGAAAGTGTGTACTAAGTAACTTACGGTACATCTTTCTGGCTAAAACACAGAAGGCTGAAAGTAGCCCTGGCCTTGTTCCTTAATAGCAGTTTGGAAATCGATTGGGGCTGAGGGAAACTTTTCTAGAAAGGAGTCTCCTTTCCATTTAAACAAAGTCACAAAATGAAGAGAGGCCTGGGAGATAGAAGATGTAACTCTTATAAGCCACTACTTATTCAGATAAACACACTGCCCACCTCCACACCTTTCTTCCCTGAATCACATATTGTCAAATAATCCCTCTGTAAAATGGAAGGACTATTATTAGCAAATTCATGCACTATACTCTTTTATACTTTAAATAAAGAAATTGTCTCTGTGTTTACTTAACACATTCAGTCTTCATTAGAGGCTAACAGTGACCTTAAAAAAATATTAACTCTATTTGTATATCACAAGCATGTTTGAATTTCCCAAGCCTTATGTTCTGCCCTAGGGAGGCAGTTAGAATCAGTTAAAGGCTCCAGGCACAAAGCATTAAGTAAACAAAATAAAACAAAACAAAATAAATTAAAATAGCATTTTAACTTAGCAAGTGAAGTATAATTATTTATACTTCCAGAAAATCCTGATTATTTATCCATCCAGAAAGGTGGTACCAATTTACACTTCTACCAGTGGGGTCAGAGAGTTCCAATTTTTCACACCCTGACTAGCACTGGGTGTTATTATTCTTTTTAATCTTTCACAGAAAGAGTGGTCTTGTTCTAATTTGCATTTCTTTTAGTATTAGGGCCTTGAGCATTTTTTCATATGTTCAGTAGTCATTTGTATCTCTTCTCACAGGAAATGCCATTAAGCATTGTTAGAAAATTCTACTTTTCATTGACAGATCAGTGGATCATATGGGGCTTGGAGTGAATGAGAAGAGTGGTAGGTTGTAGAAAAAAGAAGGTGAGGACAAGTAGGAGTGCTAGTGAAGCCATCACAGAATGCTAGTTATGGAATCATGGGAGGATTTAAAATAAACCGAATGTGTAAGAATTTGGAGGTGGGGCAGGGGTCACTGGAAGGGAGGTGCTGAAGAGGGGAAATAAACTGAAATGAAACACACCATAAAAGTGGGCTAAAACAGGAAACCCTAAATGGTGTAGAAATAACATTGCAAATGGAAAAAACGGTTTCAGGTGACAGTCTTGTTTCATTCTTATGTGGTTCAATAGAGTTGATGGCTATTCTTAAACTCTGATGCTAATTGTTTGAATTTCATAATCATTCATTCATTCAACAAATATTTCACTGAACCTCTACTACAATGTTTGCATAGTTCTGTTTATTCAAGTCATTGTTCACAACAGAAAAAAAGTAAACAACCTGATCTGTTTTGGAGGAAATGAAAGTTTCTATGAGAGAAGACATGAATGAATTACAGAATTAACAATATAAGAGTATCTAATTAAATATTAAGTCAGCAATATAAATGATGCAGTTGAGCAGGGGACAGAACATGGGCTACAGTGGTCACAGCAGATCTGCTACTGTTGGAACTTGAGCTTCTGGGTAGAACTTGGAGGTGCAAAAGGGGAGGAGAAAACAAAACTAAGTTAGGAAAAACTGATGCCAAATCAGGGGGATGGACACAGTGATACATGTTTAGTGATGATTGAGTAGCCTGGACAGCAAATTGTGAGAGAGAAGGCTGGAGAGAGGAAGTGAGGCCTCTTTGAAGCAGACCTCGAAAGACAGGGTGAAGAGTGTGGACTTGACCATGAAGACCACTGTTTTTCAAAGTGTGGCCTATGCAACAACTGGGGTGTTATTAAAATGTGGATTACCAGGTTCCATACCAGACCCACTAAATATGAACATCTGGCAAATGTGGGCCAGGAATCTGCATTTTAACACCAGCTTCCCAGGTCATCATGATAGACATTTGAGTTTGAAAACCATTGCTATAGGCCAAGGGCTAGCAAACCAAGTGGCTACATAATATTGGGTTGGCCAAAAAGTCCGTTTAGTTTTTTTTTGTAAAATAAAAGATACCTTATTCATTTTCACCAATAACTTTATTGATTTGGATATTTTGAGTGTATTGGCTATCTCCCATGTGGTATGACGTTGATTGATCTCAATGAATGTTTCAATTTGTTCACTGGCAACTTTAACTTATCTACCCAACCATGGAGCATTGTCCAGCAATAAAATCTCCAGTATAAAACTTTGCAAACCACTTTTGACATATTTGATCAGTTGCAGTGCCTTCTCCATACACTGAACAAATCGTTTTTTGCATTTCAGTTGCATTTTTACCTTTCTTGAAATAATAAAGCACAATATGTCAAAAATGTTGCATATTTTCTTCCATCTTCAGTACTACAATGGCTACACACAAATTCACCAATTTTGTAAGTTTTTTAAAATGCACACTGATATGACAGCTGTCATAGTACAATCTAACAAAATTGTTTCAAATGAAGTTAAAGGTAACTAAGCACCACTGAGCCATCTTACAGAAAAAAACAAACAAACTTTTTGGCCAACACAATATTTTAGGCTTTCCAAACTACATGGCCTCTGTTGCATTTTTCCCCTTTACAACCTTGTAAACATGTAAAAAAATTATTCTTAGCTCATTGGTCATACAAAAACAAGCCATGGGCCAAATGTTATCCTTGTTATAGGTGACAAGGAGCCTCTGAAGGTTTTTGAGCAAGGCGGTATTTTGCATTGGCTGAGTATTTAGATATTCAGTGGACACTGTTCTCAAGGTAGTATGTTGGTTGTTTTAACCCTTCCCTCTTTCTCTGTTACCTTTAGTATTCTGTTATCATTACATGGCAGCACCCATCTGGGTGAACTCTCTGGAGAGGTTTCTCCCACAAGAAATTTTTTTTTGTGGGTACATAGGAGGGCCAATGAAGTGTTCTAAGAGGAAATTAATGGAGTTCAGGCAAATTGTTAAAGATTCTGCTGCTATTAAAAGTTAGAGAGAAGATGCCCTGGGTTTGTTTGTGCAGGACTAAATATTGTAGCAATACAAAGAAAGTGGCAGAGATTTTTATTGCTATGTGAGTTGGTATCCGCATGGTGAAAAATTTGAGATGTTTTGTCATGCACCCATTCTGAACTTGTCAGAAGCATCAAGACTGCCAGCTCAAACTGCAGATTTCACTGAGAACATAGGGAAGTGGCCTGAGGGACATTACTGAGCTTTGGAGTAAATACTATGTAAGATTTCCACTTCTTAATATTCTCTTCTGGAAAGCTTTGCTACTGGAGGAGAGAAGAGGAGAAATTATAGGAACCTGGTATTTTAAACTCAGCAGCTTCATCAGCAAAGGAGGAATTGCATTAGTTAGAAGAATCTGTACTCTTACCTATTTCAGGATTCTCAATTAGGAAAATTTCAATTGCAACAGGTACTTCTCCTTTTACCAGCTGCCTAGAAGCAACTGTACTGATAAAAACTTGTTGTCCTAGCAGCGAAGCACCCTTGAAAGTGAAGGGCTTACCATCTCCATGGTGCAGATCCAAATCCACATAGAGAATACGGTCAAATTTCCGTCGCAATCGTAATATTCCCAGGACAACATCATTGAGATAACAAAAACCAGATGCTTCATCTCTGCAAGAAAATAAGTTGCTACAGCCAACAGCCAAAAGCAATCCAAGGGAGTCTTTACAGCCAAGGATCTAGCCCTTGAGATCTATTCCCTTACAATTCCCCCTTCTTTTTAGAAAAACAAAAATCTACCTACAAAGACCGTATAGTAAATGCTTCAGAATGATCAGGGAATAAAGCATTTTGGTAAGCTAAATATTCAGATTGATTGGCAACATTTTCCATTCAGAATCCCAGATTTTCAAATAGTTAGAATATTATAATTATATTCAACAAAACGACCTTTCTCCAATTATTCAGGAATCATTAAAAACTTGTAGTACCCTGGAGTCATCATAATGAACACTGATTATCACTTATAGGACTTTAAGAAAGCCAGACCCTAGGGGGGGCCATAAAGACAATCTTGCTCTGCCAGATGTAGAAGATGTTGGAGATAGAATTCTCTGTACTGGTGCTATGACATAACCTTAAGGGTTTGTTTGTTTGTTTTTTTAGTAAGTCTTGGCCGTTCTTGCTCGTAAAAGCTAGGTGTAGAATGTATGAAAGTATAGCCTCCTGGGCAGCGCAATGTGGTTACCTTTCTGTAAATGTAATTATTACAGTGGAGACCGAAGCAGCCTCTTCTAGAGTTATTTTGTTTCCTTCACTAAAATTGTCTTCATTGACAATACTAGTGCCCTTTCACTTTTTTGCTCTATTGTGTCACGTTAACCTCTTGTGAACATTATTAACTACTCTCTTATCATGCTTCCATTAATCCTGTTGAGTATATACAGATCATTTTTTATCACCAAAAGTATACTATAATTTATTTTCATTGCCTCATCCCAAATGCTTCAGTTTCTTTTGCTTCCACTGTCTTCGAATATCCAGCACATTTTTCCACTTGCCCCCCACCAATTTCTCCCTCTTTTACTTGAAACAGAATTCTAGGCATGAGCATCATTTAAAATGGCATCTTTAGTACTATGAGATTTAGCTTTTTCTGGTGCCTACCTACACAATGCATAAATGTCATGAAATCTCTTCTGGTATGATGTTTCATATTCTGAACAATGCCCTGCTTCACAGGCTAAATCAATGAGACAGGTATATTGGTGAGCAGGAAGTTAGTAAAAAATATCACTAGACATTGATTTTACACATAAAGGTGAACTCAGCAATCATCTACCAAAAGAATAGCTTGGCCTTAGGTGTACAACCAGGAAGAAACTATTTAGAGAAAAATATTTGTTCATCCATGAATTTTCTGCAAATAAGAGTTTAATATGTGATTTTGAAAGTTCTTGTGATGCTATGTTCCAATTTTGAAAAGCTCACATTTTATAAGTCTACTGTCTTAGCACATCAAAAAAGAAATAATTTATCTTCCTACTGAACATCAATAACTTTCATGTAGGTGGAATGGAATATTAAGTGTTAGGCAAAAAGAGGAGGGAGATGAGGAGAAGGAGAAATAGGTATCATTACAAGATATACTTCCTTCCCTCACAGAACCTATAATTAAATTATGGAGATAAGTCATAAGCATAGAAAAACAAAACAAAACAAAAAAACACAAAAGGCAAGCAGAAGAAATATGGCATGTACAGAAGAATGCAGAGAAATTCTGTAGACAAAATTGACAATGCAGAGTGATCTCATTACATTAGTAAACTTTTTATAAGACTTCTGGAAATCTAGAAATTATGCACTTGGAAATCAGCAATGGTTAAGAAGCTCCCCCCCTTAGTGTTCTGAGAGTCCACATTGCCCTAGCATATTCTAAAGGAAGAACTATCTTCATGCTTCCTCATGACTCCCATAAGACTCATGGATGACTTCTTTGTTTACCTGCCTTTATAAAACTCCTGGATCCTTTCCTTTTTTTTTTGAGATGGTCCTAATTAATGAACATTCTCCCTATGGCAATAGGCTGAATAATGATGACGATGATGACATCTGGAATTTAGAAAGGTCTTTGTGTGTAGTATTTTCCTAATATTTTCTTAAATTAAAGGAGCTCAGTTCTTATTGATTTATAGAAATAAATAGCCCTGACTGTGTAGCTCAGTTGGTTAGAGTGTCATCCCAATATGCCATGGTTGTGGGTTTGATCTTGATAGGACACATACAAGAATCAACCAATGAATGCATAGTTAAGTGAAACAAAAAATCATTGTTTCTTTCTCTCTCTCTTCTTCTTTCTCTAAAGTTAATAAATTAAAAATTAATTAGATAACTAAATAAGTGCTTAGCTAAACAGAATATTCCTAAAATTCTCAGAAAATAAGTAAATTGAACTTTCAAGACTTAACGTACTAAAAAAGTATTCCTATAAAGTAAACTCAGAGTCATCACAAGAATGGTGGTATGAGAGGTGCCCCTTATAGTTTAACAAGTTTCACAGCTATAATTAAACAAAGTATTCCCTGTTCTACACACAAACACATCTGAGAGATCTGTGCATTAAAACATCTGATGGTGGGCAATGGGTGAGTCTGAGTGAGGGGAGGAGGGAAGAGAGGAAGAGCTAAGATGGGTGCTACTGATGTACTTGGAGCCCTCTCTGGGTCTTGGGAGAGGGGAGGAGTCAGGTTGCCCCTGAACTCACTCACTTCAGCCCAGAGCTGCAGAGAAATACACTGAGTGTTCCTGCAGGAGTGGTCAGTAGGCGCTGTGGATGAACCCAGTGACCTGGGCAAAAACAGAGCACAGAGGTGTGGCCAAGGTTGTCTAGGGGCTGCCAATTCCAGGCACTAACACAAACCCATTGAGCCTGGCCCTCTTCCCTCACCTTTCCAGAACTCCCCTCTCATCCCCCTCCCAGAGCTACCAGCAGGCCCTGGATGGGTAGCAGTCAGTTTCAGGCTACAGAGCACATTATCTGCAGCCTGAGAACTAGACAGGCAGAAGTATTTTTACCCCGAGTTGCAGTGGGACACACAGTGGCTAATCCCAATGGCAGGGGTGAAGATACAGAGGTGAGGCTGCTGAGGTCTGGCATTTACCACTACTGGGAGAACAAAGCCACAAAGGAACCAGCTGGCCTCTCTCCCAGCTCATCCCACCCCCAACCAGTTCAGCTGCATTTCTGGCAGTGTCTGCTGCAGGGTCTCACAGGTTCAGAGCCCCATCGTCCACTACATTTCCCCACAGGAGTGCTGCTCTGAGACTGAGGTGACCTGGTAACAGAGGAGACACCCACATCCCCAGGGAATACAAGGTATTTTCCACCACCCTAAAGGGATCTCTAAAGGGATCCAGTGCAAGAGAAAGTAGAAACTTGCACTTTAGAGCCACCTACTGGAAGTGAAAAGAAAGACTTCTTATCAACCTAAAAAGTAGAGAAATGCCACTCTTTAAATTAAAAAAAAAAAAAAAAAGAGAGCAGATTTCATCTTCATAGATGCTTAGGCAGAGAAATAATCCATCAAATTCCACGAATAAGCAAGGTAATGACGCAGGACAGAAAGATAATATAAAATCTCCAGAAAATAAACTTAAAGACATGAAAATATGTGATTTAAATGACAGAGAATTCAAGATTGCAGTTCTGAAAAAAGTCAACAAGATACAAGAAAACACAAATAGGCAGTTTAATGAACTCAGAAGTAAAAATCAATGAACAAAAGGAGTACATTCCTGAAGAGACTTAAATCTTAAAAAGGAACTAAACAAATTCTGGAGGTGAAGAACTCAGTAAAAGAGATGAAAAATGAAGTAGTGAGTTTAGGAAGTAAAGCTGACCAGTTGGACTTCCATTAATTTTTTTTGCCTTTGTTTCCCTTGCCCAAGGTGATTAGCAGAAAAAAATACTGCTACCAGAGAAGTCTGAAATTGTAGTGCTAATGTTCTCTTCCAGATTTTTATGGGTTTGTGGTCTTTTTTTTTTCCATTTTGACTTTATTCTTGTGTATGCTGCAAGGTGATCTAGTTTCATTTTTTGCATGTATCTGTCCAATTTTCCCAGCACTATTTATTGAAGAGACTATCTTTATCCCGTTGAATTTTCTTGCCTCACCTGTCATGTATTAATTTACCATATAGGTGTGGGTCTATTTATGGGTTTTCTGTTCTATGCAATTGATCTATATGCCTACTCTTATGCCAGTACCAGGGTCTTTTGATTACAATGGCATTCTAGAATAGTTTCATATCAGGTAATGTGATACTTCCAACTTTATGCTACTTTCTCAAGACAACTGAGGCTATTCAGGGTCTTTTTGGTTCCCTAGAAATTTTGGGGATATTTGTTCTAGTTCTGTGAAATACATCATTGGTATCTTGATACTAGTTGCAGTGAATCTGTAGATTGCTTTTGGTAGTATGGGCATTTTAATGATGTTAATTCTTGCTATTGATTAACACAGTATATGCTCAACCTTATTTGTATCTTCTTCAAACTCTTTCTTCAGTATCCTATAATTTTCCATGTACAGTTCTTTTACCTGCTTGGTTAAAATTATTCCTAGGTATCTTATTTTGTTGTTGCTGTTATAATAGTAAACAGGATTGTTTTCTTAATTTCCCTTTCTAATAGTTCATTATTAGTGTATAAAATGCCATCAATTTCTGAATGTTAATTTTGTTTTGGGCCACTTCACCAAATTCATTTATCAGTTCTGGGAGTTTTTTGGTGGAGTCTTTAGGGTTTTCTATATACCGTATCATGTCATATAAGAATGACACTTATTTCTTCCTTTCTCATCTGGATGCTTTTTATGTCTTTTTCTTGTCTGATTGCTGTGGCTAGGACTTCCAATAACATGTTGAATAAGAGTGGTGAAAGCAAGCATCCTTGTCTCATTCCTGATCTTAAGGGAAATGTTTTCAGTTTTTGCCCATTGAGTATGATGTTGGCTGTGAATTTTTCATATATGACCTTTATTATGTTGAGGGATTTTCACTGTATTTCCATGTTCGTGAGTGTTTTTTTTTTTTATCATAAATGGGTGCCAAATCTGATCAAATGCTTTTCTGCACCTATTGATATGATCTTGTGGCTTTTATCCTTCATTTGGTTTATGTGGTGTGTCACATTCATTGACTTGCTAATATTGTACCAATGTTGCAACCCAGAAATAAATCCCACTTGATTTTGGTGTATGATCTTTTCTATGCTGGATCTGGTTTGCTAATATTTTGATGAGGATTTTAGCATCTATGTTCATCAGAGATACTGGACTATAATTTGCTTTCTTTGTAGTATCTTTATGTGGTTTTGGAATTAGAATAATGCTGACCTAGTAAAATGAGCTTGGGAGCCTATCCTCCTCTTGAAATTTTTGGGAATAGTTTGAGAGGGGGAGGGATTTGTCCTTCTTTGAATATTTGGTAGAAGTCGCCTGTGAACCCATCCAGTCCAGGACTTTTGTTTGCTGGGAGGTTTTTTGTTTTTTTTTTTATTACTGCTTCAATTTCACTAGTTGTAATTGTTCTATTCAGATTTTCTGATTCTTTCTGATTCAGTTGTAGAAGACTTTATATTTCTAGGAATTTATCCATTTCACTGAGGTCATCTAATTTGTTGGCATACGTGATTTGTCCATAAGGTATCCAGCCATGTAATGTGAAAAAATAGAGACATTTGTTGAAGAAGATACAAGATACCAAAAACATTGTACATAGGACAATGATGCTTCAGTCCCCTTCAAAGTAAACATCTTGGTACCTCACACAGTTCTCCCAATCCTTATCAGCTGCCCCGTGGTATTTTCCTGAATCTCACTGACAGTCTGAAATTTCTTTCCCTTTCGAAGGTGATTTTACTTTTGAGAAAAGCCAGAAGTTGCAGGGTGCTGAATCTAGGCTGTAGGGGAATGAATCACCTGGGTGATTTGATGTTTCACCAAAAAACTGCAGGAGATGTGATGCATGAGTAGGCACATTCTCATGATGAAGCTGCCAATCACCAGTTGCCCATAGCTGTAGCCTTCTGAATCATCTGAATAATTTCCCCTGAGGAATGTTCAAGTTTAATGCAAAATTAGATGCAGATGTGTTGCTCTATCACTCAGTCATGTTGAATTTGGTGGCCACAGTACACATGTTTACTCAATGGCATCTACTGCCCCCACTGACTAGTACAGTGAATTCAGCATTGTTCACACATGCGCATTCCAGCCCTCTTTTCTTGGCTGCCAGGTTACATTGATGTTGTGCAAACCATTCTCTTTATATTAACATCTTGTGACTTTTTCCAGACAGACCTCGTATAGTTAGTTGTTCATAGTATTATCTTACAATTCTTTGTATTTCTTTGGTGCTATTTGTAACTTCTTTTCTTTCATTTTTTTATTTTACTTATTTTGGTCCTCTCTCTTTATTTCTTGATGAGTCTGATTAAAGGTGTGTCAATCTAGTTTTTCTTTTCAAAGGACTAGCTCTTGGTTTCACTGATCTTTTGTATCGGGGTTTTTTTTTTTTAGTCTTTATGTCATTTCTTTCCATTCTAATCTTTATTATTTCTTTCCTTCTTACTCCTTGATTTGTTTACTGTTCTTTTCTAGTTCTTTTAGGTTTAGGGTAAGATTGTTTATTTGAGATTTTTGTTGATTCTTGAGGTAGGCCTGCAATGCTATAAATTTCTCTCTTGGGAGAAATTTATCCATTGGAAGATCTATCCACTGATGACAGTGAGGTGTTAAAATCCACGACTATGACTGTATTGCTGTTGATCCCTCCCCTAATGTCAATCAAGATTTTAAAATTTATTTGTTTTTTTGAAATTAAATTGTCTTTATTGCTAAGTTAATTGACAAGTGTTAGAGAGAAAAACTCACTACTACTATTAAAAAGCAGAAAGCTTGACACACAGTTTAGGAATTACTGCTACTCATGAAACTGTTTTGATTTGTCTTACTTGGAGGTTAACAGAAAGAGGAGGCTTGCACTTATGCTCATGATTAACATGATGCAATATTTTAAATTAGAATTTTTAAACCACTCTGAAGACTTATATGCCTCTCAGCTAATGTTGTAGTTGTGTCACATACTTAGGTTCAATTTCTTACTTCAGAGAGTCATCAGAATAACATGGACTGAAGAGACTTCCGAACATTTGCCATCTCCTGCTACTGAGTATTCATCATAATTTGTTTCTGCAACATGGCCATTTCTTTTTTCAGTTCATTTTGTGCACCAGTAAGGAGAGCACCCTGATTCTTCTCCAGGTCCTCCGTGCTCTTTGGGGACTGCCTGTATAAGTGTTTAATTGTGTTCAGTCTCTGGCTCTGAACAACTCTAGATTTAGTTGAAAAACCTTTTGTTGCTGTTGAAACAAATTAGCTAGTTTTTCTTCTTGTTCCTCAGCTTTCTGCACATCTATCTACCACTGCTGAAAAACAGCCAGAAACTGCTAAAGAAAATTCTTGGTTAAGCTTATAGCTTGGATCTTATTGGGTTTTCCAAATATGTTCAATTTTCTGGTTACTGGTTTTGAGGGAAGCCTTGGTATACATTGCTAGTCTTTTTCTTTGCAAGAAGAGCATTGTTAATGTCGGCTCCAAATTTTTCCAGCGTATTCTAAACTTCATCTCCTGTATGTTCAACTATTCCTGCAGAAGACCCTTTCTCCCCAAGCTTATCAATTACTGGAGTCTTTGTGTCAGTAACATGTTCCTCTGAACTACTCAGATCTTTTTCATCTTCTTTCTCAAAGTCATAGGCTCTTGCAACTTGATCCTCCACTGATGTATTCCCAGATTTCCTGGTATGTTTTTTTTTCCAAAAGGCAACATACTTCCATGTTTCCTGACTGAGGTCTCTGCCTTGCAGCCCCCTTGCTACTCTGAAGATTTTTAAAAATATATTTAGGTGCTTCTTATGTTGAATGTGTAAATGTTTACCAGGGTTATATACCTTTTGTTAGATCAATTCCTTTAGAATTATGTAGTGACCTTCTTTGTCTCTTCTTATGACCTTTCTTTGAAGTCTATTTTCTATGATACAAGTATTGTTCTCCCAGCTTTTTTGTTTGTTTCCATTTGCTCAAAATATCTTCTTCCAACCCTTCACTTTCAGTCTGTGTGTATCATTTGTTCTGAAATGGATCCCTTATAGATACCATATATGTAGGTCATATTTTCTTATCCATTCTGCTACCCTATGTCTTTTGATTGATGTATTTACTCTGTTTACATTTAAGGTTATTATTAGTAGGTACTTATTTATTGTCATTTTGTTCTTTATACCTATGTGGCTCCGGGGTTTTTTATTTTTATTTTTTATTTTTGTAATCCCTCTTCTTAAAGCAGGCCCCTAAACATTTCTTGCAGTACTTTGGTGGTAATGAACTCCTTTAGCTTCTTTCTTTCTGTCTTTTCGTTCGTTCTTTTCTTTCTTTCTTTCTTTCTTTCTTTCTTTCTTTCTTTCTTTCTTTCTTTCTTTCTTTCTTTCTTTCTTTCTTTCTTTCTTCCTTCCTTCCTTCCTTCCTTCCTTCCTTCCTTCCTTCCTTCCTTCCTTCTTTCTTTTCTTTTCTTTTCTTTCTTTCCTTTCTTTTGTCTGGGAAGCTCTTTATTTCACCTTCAATTTTAATGGTAGCCTTGCTGGGTTGAGTATTCTTGTTCATAGTCCCTTAGCTTTCATCACTTTGAATATTTTATGCCAATCCCTCTGGCCCAAAGTCTTTCTGTTGAGAAATCAGCTGACAGCCTTATGGTAACTGTCCATTTGGTGCTTTTAAGATTCTCTTTTTTCTTCCTTTAACCTTTGCCATTTTAATTATGCTGTGTATTGGTGTGGGTCTCTTTGGGTTCGTCTTGATTGGCAATCTCCAATCAAGTCTGAACTTGGGTGACTTTTTCCTTCACCATTTTAGTGATGTTTTCAGCCATTATTTCTTTAAACAGGTTCTCTATCCCTTGCTCATCTCTTCTCCTCTTGATACCCCTATGATGTGGATGTATTTATGCTTGATGTTGTCCCAGAGGTCCTTTAGCCTTTCCTCATTGTTTAAAATTCTCTTTTCTTTTTGATGCTCTGCTTGGGTGCTTGCTGATTCAATTCTCTGCTTCATATAGCTTGCTGTTGATTCCTTCTGGTGCACTCATTTCAGATACTGTATTCTTCATTTTCAATGGGTTGGTTTTTTTATGGTTTCTATGTTCTTTTTATGGTTTACTGTCTTCTTGTTAAGTTCTCACTGAGATCATTCATTCTTCTCCTAAGTTCCTTGAGCATCCTTTTAACCACTGCATTAAACTCTGCATCTGGTATCTTGGTGGCTTCCATTTCATTTACTTTTTTTCTGGATATTTCCCTTGTTCTTTCGTATGGGACATATTTCTTTGCCTCCCCATTTGGTCTGTCTTTTTGTGTATGACTCTGTGTATTAGGTAGATCTATGTCTCCAAAGGTCACCTGAGCTAGGTGATCCAAGAAATGTTTCTTATGTGGGTTATGTACCCTCCTCTGTTGTAACTGAGTCTTGAATGTTGTTGGCTCATTTGAAGGTGGAGTTAACCCTCAGGTTGGTTGACTATAATAATAGACCTTGATCACAATGTATGAGTCTGCCCCCAAGGCAGAGTTGTTCCCAGCAGGTTCTGGTGCATGTCAGAGTTCACCTTCAGCTGTGCTATTTGTGTGGCTATTTGGGTCGAGCGCTGGTGAGGTTTGAAGCCCACCAATGATTGTGTTGGTTCTGGGCCCACCTGGATAAGTTTCCAGTACAGGGCAGTGTCAAGATGTTGTTTGTAACAAGACTTGGGATACCTGTCTGGAGCTACCATGCTCTCCACTGATTGTGGCTCTGTCTTCTTGGCCTGGGTGTGTGTGGGAGGGGGAGAGCTGTGTACAAGCATCAGTTTCCTGCAGCTCTGAGCTGGGGGAAGGTCTAAGGTTCTCTGAGGTCAGCATCCACCAGTTAGCTACTCTGCCACCCTCTGAAGTTGCCTGGACTTCCTCTGCATCCTTTTTTGGAAAGGCTGTAGAGTGGGCCCAGGATGGCTGCATCCCACTACCCTTTCCACATGACACAAGCTCAGTAGTGCAGGGTGACTGGGTCAGGAGGACAGGGTTAATGGGTCTCCTACTTGGGTGCAGTGTGGTCACATACTCAATGAGGGGAAAGTGGCCCCTACTCCAAAGCCATACCACTCAGTCTCTACCAGAGAATCTAACTCTAGCTCTCCCCAGAGGAGCACACTACTGATTCAGGTTGGATGCAGTCAGCTGTCCACACTGCAGGAGCAAGCTTGGTAGGATGAAACCACTGGGACTTGGTAAAACATATCAAAACAGTCCTCCATTGGGGGTGGCACCAGCCAAGCCCCCAGGAAGGGTGTGAACTCTACACATCCCCGTAGATGCATAGCCACACCCGCTTTAGACCTAGACCAGAGCCTCTGAGGGAAGTGTGCTCCAAAGGTCCCAGCTCTTAGCTGCTTTCCCTTCCTCTTGCAGATCTCTCAGCAGAGCATGGCCACCAAGATTTGGGAAGATAGAACAAAACAGTCTCCCATTGAGGATGATGCTGGTCTAGTGTGCAGATAGAAGGGAAGACTGGCTCCTGTTCCAAAGCCTCAAAAGTTCAGTGTTTGCCAGAATGTCTGCCAATAGTTTCTCCAGAGAAAGCACATACCAAAGGTCCCTGTTGATCGAGGTTAACAGACCTTTCTGGTGGACTCAAGCTTAGCAGGGTGGTGTCACCAGTATTTGAAGAACTGGGTTAGTTTACTCCCCAGGCTGGTGCTGTAACAATAGGAGTGCCAGACCCTGGGAGGATAGTGCCTGAGATGGTATGGGATAATGACTCAGGTCCAGAACTTCATTAGCTGACCCTCTAGATCTCTCTTTGGGGTTACACCACCCAGCTCTTTTCTTTATGACTCCCATGTGCCCTGAATAACCTTCCCTCTACCAAAGCCTGGGCAAGTGCTCAAGAGTGAGCCCTTGTATGTTGGCCCTTTAGGAATATACCTGGGTTTCTAGCATACTCCCTCCTCTTTCTGAGTTTCCACTGATTTTCACTGCCAAATGCTAAGTTAATTGACAGTTAATTCAGGCTCCTCTACCCAGCCCTGGTGCTCTGTTTTGAAGGTTCTGTTATGGGGTTGTGATACCATGCTACTCAGTGGGGACTTTTAAAAGCAACTGAGATATCCCTCCAGCTTCTCAGCAACCGCACATGGGCACATGGGCCAGCCCTCTTTGTGTCTCTGCCCTTCTTGCCAGTCTCTGTGAACCATCTACTCTAAATCCTTCCTTGGATATTATACTGTTCAGCTGTCCTTCAGTTGGTCATTCAGGTTGATTGCTCTATGATGTAGCTTTAAATCCGATGTGGTGCTGAGATAAAGTGTATACAGGTTCAAGCTACTCTGCAGCCATCTTGAAACTCCTCAATAATTAAATATAAATGGACTGAACTCACCCCTCCAAAAAAGGCACATACTATCATATTGGATAAAAAAAAAAACCCAACCATATGTTGCTTTTAGGAGACACATCCCAGCTGCAAGGACAAATATAGACTCACAATGAAAGTGTGGAAAACTATTCTCCAAGCAAATAACATCCAGAGAAAAGTGGGTGCAGCCATACTTACATCTGACAAAATAGACTTCAAGATAACAAAGGTAATAAGAGACAAAGATATACATTTTACTATGATAAAGGGGACGTTACATTAAGAAGACATAGCACTTATCAACATATGTATTGCACCCATCAGGAAATACTGAAATATGTAAAGCAACTACTAACAGAAAGGGAGAAACTGACAAAAACCAATCATAGTTGGAGACCTACATATTCCATTGACAGCTATGGATAGAGCATCCAAACAGAAAATCAATAAAGAAGTATTGGCCTTAAATGCACATTACACTAAATGGACATAATTGACATTACAGAGCCTTTAATCCAAGAATACCAGGTTATACATTCTTCGCCAGCACACATGGGACATTCTTTTTTTAAAAAAGGATTTTATTTATTTTTAGACAGAGGGGAAGGAAGGGAGAAAGACAGGAAGAGAAATATTAATGTGTGGTTGCCTTCACACGCCCCCTACTGGGGACCTGGCCTGCAACCCAGTGCATGAGCCCTGACTGGGAATTGAACTGACGACCTTTTAGTTTGCAAGCTGGCACTCAATCCACTGAGCTGCACCAGCCAGGTCCACATAGAACATTCTTAAGCATAGACCCTTTGTTGGGACATAAACTAGCCTTTAGAAATTCAAGTAGATTGAAATTACCAAGCATGTTCTCTGACCACAATGCTTTGAAATTAAAAATCAACAGGAAAAAGAAAGTGGGAAAAACTACAAACATGTGGAGAGTAAACAACATGCCACTAAATAACAACTAGGTTGAAGAACTAAAAGGACAGATCAAAACACACACAAGGAGAAATGAGAATGACAATACAACATATCAAAACTTGGAAAGCAGCAAAAGCAGCAGTCAGAGGGAAGTTTACATATCATTATAGGCCTATCTCATGAAACAAGAAAAATCTCAAATAAATAACCTAATATTACAACTTAAGAATCTAGAAAAAGAATAAATGCAGCCTAAAGTTAGTGGAAGGATGGAAATAATAAAAATTGGACCAGAATTGAATGAAATAGAGAACAAAAAATCTATGGAAAAAATTAATGCAGCAAACAGCTGGTTCTTTGAAAAGATTAATAAAATTAACAAACCTTTGACTAGACTCACTAAAGAAAAAAGAGAAGACTCAAATAACAAAATCAGAAATGAAGGAGAAGTTACAACAGACAAAATACAAAAATACAAAGGATCATGTAAGAATACTATGTAAAAGTATATGCCACCAAACTCAATAATCTAGAAGAAGCAAGTTCTTAGAAATATATAATCTTCCTAGACTGAATTATGAAGAACTGGAAAATCTAAATAAGACCAAAGACCTAAATATAAGATCTGAAACAATAAATTACATAGCAGAAAAAATAGGTAATGCACTAAAGAACCCTGGTCTTAGATAGAATTTTATGAATTTGACCCCAGAGGCAAGGAAAGCAAAGGCAAAAAAAAAAACAAAAACAAAAAACAAACAACAACAAAAAAAAGAATGGGACTACATCAAACTAAAAAGCTTCTGTGGAGCAAAAGAAACCCTGAACAAAACAAAAAGGAAAGCAACATAATAGAGGAGATATTTGCAAACAATAGTTTCAATGAAGGGTTAATATCCAAAAGATATAGCCCTGGCTGGTGTGGCTCATTGGATTGATTGCCAGACTGAGAACCAAAGGGTCGCTGGTTTGATTCCCAGTTAAGGCACATGCATGGGTTGTGGGCCAGGACCCCAGTAGGGGGTATGTGAGAGGCAACCACACATTGATTGCCTCTCCTTCCCTTCTATTTTCTCTAAAAATAAATAAACAAAATCTTGTTAAAAATATCCAAAAGATAGGCCCTGGCTGGTGTAGCTCAGTGGATTGAGCATGGGCCTGTGAACCAAAAGATCACGGTTCGATTCCCAGTCAGGGCACATGCCTGGGTTGCAGGCCAGTTCCCAGCAGGGGCCAGTTCCCAGCAGGGGATGCACAAGAAACAACCATATATCGATACTTCTCTCCCTCTCTCTTTCCCTTCCCTTCTAAAAGATAAATAAAATAAAATATCCAAAAGATATAAAGAACTCATACAACTGAACAACCACAAAAAGAAACAATCCAATTAAAATTTGTCAGAGGACCTGAACAAACACTTCTCCCTAGAAGACATATACATGGCCAACAGATATACAAAAAGATGCTTAACTTCACTATTAGAGAAATGCAAATCAAAACTACAATGAGGTATCACCTCACACTTTTTAGAATGGCTATGATCAACAAGACAGGTAATAAGAAGTGTTGGAGAGGTTGTGCAGAAAAAGGAACCCTCATCTACTGGCAGGAAAATAAGCTGGTAGAGCCACTATGGAAAACAGTATGGAGGGTCCTCAAAAATCTTAAGAATACAGTTACCACATGACCCAGCAATCCCTCTTCTGGGTATCTACCCCCCCAAACTGAAAACATTTATGCATAAAGATAGATGCTCCCCTATGTTCATTGCAACATTATTTATGATGCTGAAGACATGGAAACAACTAAGTGTCCCTTGGTAGATGACTGGATAAAGAAGATGTGGTACAGATATACAATGGAATACTACTCAGCCATAAAAAAGATGAAATACTGCCATTTGTGACAACATGGATAGATCTTGACTATATCATGCTAAATGAAATAAGTCAGATGGAAAAACTGAAGAACCATGTAGTTTCATTGATATGTGGAATGTAAAACTGAAAGCAACAAATGAACAAGCAAGGCAAACAGACAAAAACTCATAGTCACAGACAACAGTGTGGTGGTTACCAGAGAGAAGGGGCAAGGGTAGGGAGAGGTAGTAAAGAGGATCAAATACACGGTGTCAGGAGACTTGACTTTGGGTGGTAAACACAATGCAATATACAGATGATGTGTTACAGAAGTGAATACTTGAAACCTATATAATTTTATTTACCAATGTAACCCCAATAAATACAATAAAAATTTAAAAAACAAATTTAAATGTTTTAAAAATTAATATTCCTATAATTTAGGTAAATCTTTGACTAAGATGACTAATAAGTTTGGTTTACTAAAATCACCTATCTTTCCTGATTTACCAGTGTTAAGTATTAATATACATATAGCCCTGGCTGGTGTGGCTCAGTGGACTGAGTGCTGGCCTGCAAACCAAAGGGTCTCTGATTCAATTTCCAGTCAGGGTACATGTCTGGGTTGTAGGCCAGGCCTCCAGTGGGGGCATGTGAGAGGCAACCACACATTAATGCTTCTCTCCCTCTCTTTCTCCTCCCTTCCCCTCTCTCTAAAAATAAATAAATACAATCTTTTAGAAATATATACATCTAGATTTTTATTCTATGGGGGAGTATTCTTCTAAAACTTATACAGATTTACCGATTGAATGCACTTACATTAATTCTACTAAATGTTTGTGACTATGACAAATGTAAATTTGTTCAACCAAATTGAGTCATTTTTCTGACCAATTTTACTTCAACAGAAATTAAGTTTTGTAATATATGAGTGTGAAGATAATTTACGAGATCTTTAGGTAACAGACTTTGAGATGATATTAAATTTTGTTAATTAATGGATATTCATCATGTACCTAAATTATTTCTAAGAGAATACCATTAATTACTAAGCATAATTTTAAGTTTATATGACTTTGCTTCTTATTTTTACATGCCACAGAGACACTATATGTGTTTGGGTCTATTAATGACCATGTTATTTTTTGCTACTTAGAGAAGTTCATGAATATAAGAAGTGGTAGATGTTTCACAGAAAGGGAACTTGATTTGTTGAGGTCAGAGCTGACTAAGGTTAGATGGGTGGGTTTATTTATAAAATTTCCAAAAAGAACTTCAGTATCAAACACTATACTGATGTAAAACTATAATTTGGTTTTCTTTCTGTTAAAATGACATTTTAAAAATTATGTGTCTTTTCTTAATTTTAGGTTATAAAAGCTTTGCTTTGCAGGGCTGTCTAGCCTTTTGGTGTCTCTTTGCCACAATGGAAGAAGAGTTGTCTTGGGCCACACAGTAAATACACTGTGACTCATAATCACACACAAAAAATCTCATAATAAGTAAATTAACAATTTTGTGTTGGGCCTCATTCACAGCCAGTCTGGGCTGCATTCAGCCTGTGGGCCACAGGTTGGACACCCCGATACAGTGTAAGTAACCTTCCTCTAACAAGGACTCTGTGTCTTAGTCGAATGACCTATGGTTTAGGTTGACTTTATGCTCTTTATTATTTAATGGCTTTCAGGAACAAATATAAAGGACACATGAACTAAATCAAGGTGGGGTGGAATTGGGGGACAGAGGTGGAGATGACTAGGGTGGGGGGATTTGGGGGGTAAATGCAGACAACTGGACTTGAACAACAATAAAATAATTTAAAAAAAGAAAGCAGTCTTCTCACTGAGGAAAGAGATGAGGTTCTTTACAATCACATCCTCTCTTATATTCACTTTTATAATCTTTTATCATTTTGATTAGATAGAAAAGCAAGTATTATCTTTCTATTACCCATAAGCCTATCTTAACTGAGTCCCACAAGGCCCCTGGGAAATCACAAAGGATTTATCCTTTCACTTTATAAATAGAGAGGTGCTAGAAATAGTTAGGTTTATTCGATATGTTGCTATAGATGCAATGCATGGGAAGAGCTGCCAAATCAGAAGAGTTGCTCAGCCTTCTCTAGGTTACATTGGTATAGGCAAAATGTTGTTATTTATATATTCCAGAAATCGTGTACTGTATAGGAAGTGCCTAGAGGTTCATCAGTGTCCTCGCTGGCCATATGTTTCTATTTGTCAGAGTCCTGGTGTTGCTTTGTCAGATATTAGACAACTACAGTATAGTGTTTTAGGTCATAATTAAAAATATTTAAATGTTAACTTGGTCTTAACTTTGCTTCTTTATTTTAAATCTAGCATTTGTTAGGTCATTTGTTTTCAGTTGGATATTTGCATCAATTACCTATGGAATTTTATTAATATTTAGATGATTAAGACATACTCCAGTTTACTAAATCTCTTTACTTGATATTCTCAATATATTCTAACTATATACTCAGTATATTTATTGTATATTTTATCAGGATTATTATATATGAGAATTTTTATCTCAGTAAGATTATGTTCATTCATTTTTATAAATTAGATACAATATCATCTCTGAAAATAGGTTTAATCATTATGTTTATGGATATTTTATCTAAAAAATTTTGGATTGACTTTTACCTTGTTTTGCATGCCACCAAAACCACCACAGATCCCTGTCAGCTGCACTGTTATTCTTGTAATAAGCTCTCATCAGAACCTTCACTTTTGAAAATGATCAGTAGCGAGTTAACCACATTTATTTTGTAAGTCTTTTGTCATCTATAGGTAGTTTTTTATGTTTTAATCTGATAGGTCCCCAAAAGCACTTGTAATCAAATACAAGCTAGAGTGCTTCATCTTCGACAGAGAAAGACTGTTGCAGAGCCCCCATGGAAAAGAATTATGCCAAGTACTGTTGATTACAGGCTTCTGATTGTATAGTTTAAATAATTTTGAGACCATACCAGTGAACTGAATCAGGATTTCAAGAACTCTACTTGAGAAGCAGATGGATTAATGAGACTGCTAACACCGGGTTGAATGAAACAAGAAATAATCACATAGACCTGCATGAAGTAATGAGGTATGATTGTGGCTTTTATTTAGAATATTGCTCACATTTTAATGTTCTGCTTTCTGGATGTATAAGGAACTTTCTTCTCTTTTCTTTTATCCTATTGGTAACTCATAATAATTTAGTAAACCATACTTTTGTATACGGAAATGAGCCATTTGTAAATGATATCCCCCCTGCCTGAGCCCTCTAAGATTCAGAAACTCTTATTGAGTACTGTTATTTTTATATTAATGTATTTATGTGCATAGGCTCAGTAAGAATCTGCCTGTCCTTCTTGTTATCATGACATGATTAGAAACACTGGTTATATAACCAAGGCCTTGTCTGGAATGTCACATATGTGAATGATGCTCATTGAATCAGATATAATCAGATACTTTTAAGAAACTAAGGTTACTTTATGGAGCCAGTGCACACAAAGCCCTCTTGGGAGAACTAGCCTGGTACCTGGCTTACGGGGCTCCAGGTAAGGAAGGTTCCTTCCCAGCAGGCCCTGGAAACTTAGAATATTTGGGGAATTCCAAGAAGAGTTCCCCCAAATTTATAGATAATGCAGGTAAAATCTTCTTCACTTGGCTTCCTAACCTTAACAGGCTTTTAAAATTTCAAACTGAGATTTCTTATGAAAATTTCCAGCAAAGTGAGCTTAAGTTCCATATGGTAAATTATTATTCTTGCTAATGAGACCTAATTTTTACTCTTTTTATTGATGCTATATTCTTGCTAATGAGGCTAAATCTAATGAGACCTAATTTTTATTGATGCAAAA
Organism: Artibeus jamaicensis; assembly: GCF_021234435.1. Classification (NCBI taxonomy): domain Eukaryota; kingdom Metazoa; phylum Chordata; class Mammalia; order Chiroptera; family Phyllostomidae; genus Artibeus; species Artibeus jamaicensis. The sequence continues at coordinate 627,173 of NW_026521496.1, forward strand.
TTCACATAAATAAAAATAACCATATAAAATTATATAATCCAGTGGCATTTAGTGCACTTATAATGTTGTGGAACCATCAGCTCAATCTAGTACTGAACAATTTTCATACCTCAAAAGAAATCCCTGCACCAATTAAGCAGTCATTCCCTTTGCTCCCTCCTCCTAGTTCCTGAAAACCAGCAGTCAGCATTCTGTCTCTATAGATTTACCTAATTCTAGATATTTCATGTAAGTGGCCTCATACAATATGCAATCTTTTGTGTCTGGCTTTCACTTGGCACAATATTTTCAAAGTTCACATGTGTTGTAGCATGGATCAATACTTTTATTCCTTTTTATGGCTCAGTTACAGATATATACCACATGTGTTTGTATAGTCATTTGTTGATGGAAATTTGGGTTGTTTACACCTTTTGGCTTTTGTGAATAATGGTGCTATGAACATTCATGTACCAGTATTTGAGTACCTGTTTTCAATTCATCTGGCTATATACTTAGGAGTGAAATTGCTGGGACATATAGTAATCCTATGTTTAACTTTTTAGGAACCTCCAAGCTGTTTTCTATAATGACTGCAGTGTTACATTCCCACCAGCCATGTACAAGGGTTCCAATTTCTCTACATCCTCACCATCACTTATTTTGTGTTTATTTTTTTTAATTTTAAAATTCTAGCCATCCTACTGGGTATGAAGTGGTGTCTCACTGTGAATTTTATTTGCATTTCCCTGGTGACTAATGATGTCAAGCATCATTTCATGTACTTGATAGCCATTTGTATGTATCTTCTTTGGAGAAATGTCTGCTCAAGTCCTTTGTGCATTAAATTGGGCTTTTGTTGTTGAGTTGTAGGAGTTCTGTATGTATTCTGGGTGCCAGACCTGTTTTACAAATATGATTTGCAAATATTTTCCCCCATTTTGTAGGTTATCATTTCACTTTGTTAACAACGTCCCTTTAAACACAAATTTTTTTAATTTTGAGGAACTCCCATTAATCTATTTTTTCTTTTGTTTATTGTAAGACTAGCCTTGTTTTGAGTTCAAAAATAATCTTTGAGATTATCTTTGATGAAAGGGGAAATCACTGTATAGAGACATTTTGTGTTTCAAAGGATAACTTTGCCTTATCTATAGCATGCCATTCCGGGTGATCAGGACATAGTTATTGTCTTTGAGGTATTTTGCATCTCTTTATAATTGCAGGTTACTGATAAGTATGCAAACCTGGTTTGTTTGTTTGTTTGTTTGATGATAGAGACATAACTGACTTTCTTTTTTTAAATATATTTTATTAATTATGCCATTACAGTTGATCTATTTCCCCCCTTCATTCCCTTCCACCCTCCACACCCCTCCCCCACCATTCCCCCCTTTAGTTTATGACATGTCTCAAGTTCTTTAGATTCTATATTTGCCCTACTATTCTTGCCCTCCCCCTATCTATTTTCTACCTACCGTTTATGCTTCTTATTTTCTGTACCTTCTCCCCCTTCTCCTCCTCCCACTCCCCTGTTGCTAACCCTCCATGTGATCTTCATTTCTATGGTTCTACTCCTGATCTAGCTGTCCTCTTAGTTTGCTTTTGTTTTAGGTGTGGTTGTTAATAACTGTGAGTTTGCTGTCCTTTCACTGTTCATATTTTTTTATCTTCTTGTTCTTAGATAAGTCCCTTTAACATTTCATATAATAAGGGCTTGGTAATGATGAACTCCTTGAATTTGATCTTATCTGAGAAGCACTTTATCTGTCCTTCCATTCTAAATGAAAACTTTGCTGGATAGATCAATCTTGGATGTAGGTCTTTGGATTTCATGACTTGGAATACTTCTTTCCAGCCCCTTCTTGCCTGTAAGATCTCTTTTGAGAAATCTGCTGACAGTCTGATGGGAACTCTTTTGTAGGTGACTGTCCCCTTCTCTCTTGCTGCTTCTAGGATTCTCTCCTTCATTTTAATCTTGGTTTCTGTAATTTTGACGAGCCTTGGTGTGTTTGTTCTTGGGTCCAACTTCTTTGGGACTCTCTGACCTTCCTGGATTTCCTGGAAGTCTATTTCCATTACCAGAATGGGTAAGTTCTCTTTTATTATTTGTTCAAATAAGGTTTCCACTCGTGACTGTTCCTCTTCCCCTTCTGGTACCCCTATAATTTGGATGTTGGAGCGTTCAAAGATGTCCTGAAGGTTCCTAAGCCTCTCCTCATTTTTTTGAATTCTTGTTTCTTCATCCTTTTCTGTTTGGTCATTTTTTTCCTCCTTCTGGTCCACTCCTTTGATTTGAGTCCCAGTTTTGCTTTCATCACTATTGGTTTCCTGTGCATTTCCCTTCATTTCAACTAGTGTAGCCTTCATATGTTCCTCTAATTTGTGACTAAAATCAACCAGTTCTGTGAGCATCCTGATCACCAGTGTTTTGAAGTGTGCATCTGAAAGTTTGGCTATTTCTTCATTGCTTAGATTTATTGGCTCTGGAGCTCTGAGTTGTTCTTGAGCCATGTTTTTATCTGTTCATGCCTGTTAGGTATGAGAAGCGGAGCCTTAGTTGTTCACCAGGGTGGGGCCACCCAGGTTGCTGGTTTGTGACATTGTATGTAAGGGCATGGTCAGAGAGGGGCAATGGCGGTCCCCTCTGTCACTTCCCGCCACTGGGGCCTGCGTGGTCTGTCTCACTGTTTGCTCCTTCACCGGTTTATCTGTGTGCAAATGTGTGACCATGGTCAGCCCTCAGTGAGTCTACCGCCTTGCACCCTCAGTGGGTCCGCCTGCTTCTCCACTCCTGGGATCCACCCACAGCTGCTAGCGCACCTGGGTCGTGTGCCCGGGTGGGTCTGGTGGATCTTTCCTGCCTGACCCCGCTCTGCTGCTGGCTCTGCCCCTCTTACCAGTTTGGCTGAAGGGTTCATTATTGTCAGACTTCCGTACAGTTCAATTTTCTGTGGTTTGGCTACATTTTTGTTGCTAAAACTTTGTTGTTTTTAAATTTGGTTGTGTGAGAAGACACAGTACTTCCACCTACGCCTCCATCTTGGCGGAAGTCCCAACTGACTTTCTTCTGTACACAAAAAAACAGTCTTGGTACCTATGTGGAAACTGGACTTGATTCTGGTACCTTGCCCAAATTGTTGATGGTTACCAAATTTTCAATGATCAGTTTTCTTCAACATCTGGCAAGTATCCTCCAAACTAACTTTTCCAATTTTTCTTCCTCTGCCTGACTTGGAGTAATCAAGAACTGAAATGTGACTGCCCAAACCTCTATCAGGACCCTGCGCTGCCTTAAAGCTTGCTTCTTCTTTGTGACCTGAAGCAGCCCTGCAAGCTCCAGCCTGATGACTTGATACAAACCTGGAAGAACTCATCACTGCAGTAGGCCATGCATGACTGGAATTCCCCTTGAACAATCTGTTGGCTAGGCCACTAAGGAAGTCTAGAGAAGTGCTTGGTTATGTATGTCCTTACATGAGAGGTAACCTAGATCATGGTCAATGTCACCAAGAGCACTGACATCTTAGGTCCATGAGTGCTGCTGGAAAATGGAAAGATTTTCCTCCACTGATTCCTTAGAAACCAGTTGACTGGTTACCTTCAGGGTTCAATTCTTGGTTCATTACTGTAATCTAACCTTTTATATTAATATCTTTCTTTTTCATTTTAGTTCTCCATCTTTTAAGATGCCTGATCTCCAAGACCCTAAAACAAATGACTTCTGTCACCAACTCAATAGATAGTTCATCTGGCTTTACAGGAACAACAAATTAAGAGAGTCTTCAAGAGACTATTTCTTAGATCCAGCTTCATCCTACTCAGGAGATTTAAAATTGCATCTGAGTTGCTCAGCAATGAAAGGTATTTGTCTGGAACAAAAAGGGGAAATGGCAATGTTGAAGTTTATTTGAGCCCTGTGTTCCCCAGAAATCAGTAATGGTTAAGAACACCTCCCCTTGGCTTTCTGGGAAAAGGCTAACTGTAAGGGAGCATCTTACCCTGACATATTATCCATCTCCATTTTTCCAAATGATTCCTCTAACACTCATAGATGACTCCATTGTTTACCTACCTGTCTCTATAAAACCCCAGGCCTCATTCCTTTTCTTAGAGATAGTCCTTCTTAATAAATGTTCTCTCCATTGCAATAGCTGAATAAAATAATTTGTTTCCCCAGTTGTCCAGCACATTTTGCCTTTCACATAATCAATACAGATATATTCAGAGAATGAGAACAGGTTTAGCAGATACATTTCTGAAAACTTTGAGAAATGTGCCTGCAACTTTGTGCCTAGGCATTCTTTTTTCTTAGAAATATGTAACTTCTTAAATGCCCTGCTAAACTGTAAAGCACAAAGTTAATGATTAAGAAAAAGAACTCATAGACACAGGCAACAGTGTGGTGACTGCAGGGGAGGAGGTGGATGGGTGGTGGGAGGTAGAAGAGGGAATAAGGGGGGTAAATGGTAATGGAAAAAATATAATAGAAATAAACTATTAAAAAAAAAGAAAAAGTAGGAAAAAGTGCAGGGCCCAGTTAACTGCATTTGCTCATATGCATTAGCTGTTTTTATATCCATTAGGCCAGAGATCAGGGATTCTTGGATCATGACTTCAAGACATTTATGTAAAACAATGGGTGGCTACCTCAACCTAGGCAGAGCTAGATACTTGCAGTGTTCAACAACTTAATTGTTACTGACAAAGATTTTGCAACAATCATTCTTTTTTTTTGTTCTGGTATTCAGAATTAGCATTACAGATTTTCTTATTTAGTTCTTCCTCACACTTGCTCAGATATCTATTTTCTCTTTCAGTGTTAGCATAACACTTATAATTCTTTAATCATAGCTATTTTGATTCTTTATAGTGGCATGGACCAAGGATAATTTTCACCTTTCTTTTTTTTCTTTATTGTATTTTTTTTTACCATTTATCCTGCTTAAACTCCCCACCCCCCAGCAGTCACCACCCTGTTGTCCATGTCCATGAAACAAGATGTAGTATGTTTTCACTTTTCTCTGTTGTTGGCATATAAGAAAAATAATAGCCAACATTTATTGGTTAACCTGTGCTAGGAACTGTACTAGGTGCTTTCAATATGTTAATTCAAGTAATTTTCACAACAGCCCTGTGAGGTAGGTAATATTATCATTTCCATTTTATCAATAAGGAAATGAAAACATAGGGAGATTAAGTAAATTGTCCAAGGTCACACAGAAAGTAGCTGATCCTGAGTTTGAATTTTGGCAGTCTGGTTAATCAGCCCACAAGCTTAATCACTTTGTTAAACAATTTTGATATCATTCTATCAGCATCTATTACTTCTTCTATTTCTCATAATTTCCTCCACTGCCCCTTCATGCATATTTCCTTTCATCAACTCAACTGTAGAATGTTGGTGAAATTGGTCTACTTTGTCAGTTTTCTCTTACCTCTTCACTTGTCTTTCCAATTTACCACTTTTTCTGTTTTCCTCCATCCCCTTCACCATTTTTCTGACTTGAATTTAAGAGCTTTTTGGTTAGAAAACAAACCAGCACAGATCCTTCTAGTAGTAACTTCAATAACTCACCAAACTTTAATCATTTCAACTTTCAGGTAATGTGGATTTGGGAATTAAATGGGTTTTTAAAATCCTCTTCCCCCCAAAGCAAGTAAATGACCTAGGGCCAAATTTACACAAATTGACTGTGCAGTGGTCCTTTCTTCTATAAACCCAATTTAGCTACTGACCTAGCACCTTTGGATGTAAAATTTAAACAGGACAATGTGTGAAAAAGGATTAGGTCAAAAGGCCCTACTTGTTAATAGAAGCAAATCCATTAACTGCGTGACAAAACCAAAAATGTTATTCGGGAGACAAAATCAATGTGACAGCATCATAATTCTATAGAGTTCTCACTCCCTCCACACCATTTGGCATGATAAGCAATCATACTGAAGACAAATGTAGGCTCGGGAGAGTAGAAATAAGGTAATATTTGCTTGACAATGAATTAAGAAAATGGACTCTGAATTCATTATGGTGATAAGTGCCAGAAGGCAACTTTTAGAATCCATGAACCATATTTCCCTTTGGATAATTATGTTGTCCAAGGTAAACTAATGGAAAAACTATAAAGCAGTTCTATTTACCACCAAGAATCTTAGAGAGTTTATAAACAGAACCTAATATTTGCACTACAGAATAGACAAAGTGGTGAGTGGGTCCCTGAAAATTGCTGTAAGGTTAATACAACTAGGGAATAAATTGAATGATGAACTAAATTCCCTTGTTGTTTCCTTTGACCATGCAAGGTCTTGTTTTTCTGCATCTAAGCTTCTTTAGCATTTTTTTCCTTAGATAACATAGGTAGAATTTTCCTGCTCTAAAATCTGGTTTTATTCAGTAAAGTATAGACTAGCAAATCAAAATCCTCACTTGGATAGTGATTTTTTTCTTTTATATATTCTTCTCTTAGAGAAAGAGGTCAATGAGAAGACCCAAACAAGGATCCAAAAGCCAATTCCCAGTATGTGCCCCAGGTTTAACAATGTGCAGTACCTCAAACTGATCACATTAGAACACAGAGTACAGAAACACTGTGTAACTCTCAGTGACAGCAGCATATTCAACAGGTCCAGCTACTGTGTTTACTAAGGCAAAATATAGAGATACATGTTTAAAGGACGTTAAGAAATATGTATAAAACAACAACAGAAGTCTGTCTGGTCTAACTGCCCCCTAAACTAGGAAATTCAATTAACCAGGCTATTCCATCCCTGAACATTCTGGTAAATCAAAAATATCACTTTTTACTTAAAACTGTCATTTACTGAAACTTAAAAACCTTAATGGTTTAGACAGCAATACTAAATTAAGGAATTAAATGTACTCTCTTCCCCCACAAGAAAAGTAACATTTTAGACTTAATTGATGGAAACCGTGCCTGCTGAACCTTTCTAGCTAAATAGGAAAAAAAGAAAAAAAAAAAAAAACACTGGCAAAGCAGGCTGTCCTGGGCTTAATATATATGTATTTGTATTTCTGCACCTGGTCCTGGCACACCAGATGAGTGTTTCAAGAGCCAAGGACTTTATGAGCTTGCATCCCCAACCTACGTAATTGACCCAAGTAAATTGGCTGCAGTTTATATTAGGTGTGGATAGGAGAAAATGCCATTGTGTTCAGTGAACTGATCACAACCTCTGCCGAAGGAGAAGAGGAGAGGGGAGGGGAGGGGAGGGGAAAGACAGGGACAGAGAGAGAAGAATGAGAACATGAAATTTCTTTTAAAATGCAGGAAATAAACTTTAAGGCTTTCTAGCCTCTGCTGATGCAAATATAGGGTAATTTCCCCCCTTTTACTAGACATATTAAAGAGATGCAAATTAAAACCACAATGAGATATCACCTCACACCTCAGAATGGCCATCATCAGTAAATCCAGAAACAACAAGTGCTGGTGAGGATGTGGAGAAAAGGGAACCCTAGTGCACTGTTGGTGGGAATGCAGATGGTGCAGCCCCTGTGGAAAACAGTATGGAATTTCCTCAAAAAGTTAAAAATAGGGTAATTTTTGATATATGAAAATATGGATGCTCCTCAAACATCCTTTTGGCCATAGGATTAAGCCTCTGTACAAAATTTGACCATGTATTACTGAAACTTTTCAAAGCTTGCCTTAAAAACTTGCACCTAAGGTGTTGTCATGTTCTATCTACATTGATTATAATACTAGGAAGACATAAAAAAACTTTTAAAATATTCTTTTTATACCTTATCTGCAAACAAATGACTAGCTAAATTATGAAATATTGTTCATAATCACAGTATGCACATATTCTACTCAATACCTTTCACCTGTGGATTGTGACTTCCTAGCACAATGGTATTTATTTCTATTTTGTATAAAGATATCTTTTGTGATTTACCTCTTATATTTATAAGAAGGTATCATGCTTAAGTCAGGAAATAAAGGGGCCTTTGTGGCACTCATAGGAGTGCTGGAACAAGGTTTGGAATCTTTTTGGCCACCAATAGAGAATGAGCCCTGAAATGCAACATTACTACTAGTGCCCAATAGCACTGTGGCCTCCTCTAATGCCTCATTCTCCAGTCTCAGGCCATCTGCCTAACAGGGGACACTATGTAATTAACCTGCAGGTAGGTGCCAAAGACTCATTCTGTGCTCTTTCTCTGTCCCCAAGGTTGTGGACAACACGAGATGTCCTGGATTCCACCCTTGAAGAGCTTACAGTTGAGTTGAATCCAGCTGTAAGAAAAGAGTGATACACATTTTAAAAACACACAAGATGTGCATGAGTGAGTATAAAATTCTATGATGTATATGATGCCTGCCTCAACTTCCAACCATCTGCCCTAACCTGAAAGTTTCTTCTAAGTCTCGGGGAACATATAATCTCATTTGTTCTCATTATATACATGAGAAGTAGGGGGAGATATGGCTGTTTCCCCTTTACAGTTGAGAAACAAAATGATTTATGTTCCAAGGTACTGAAGGCATTAGCTGCTTAGTGTGCAACCTTGAGTTCTGTGTTCCTCCCAATGTTCCCTCCTCTACAGCACATTTTACACTGCTCATGATAACTTTCTAAAGCACGATTCTGACAGTATCACTACCCTGCTTAAAAATTCCTCCTTGAGACCCATGACTGCAGTAAAAAAAAAATCCTTTATTTAGCATAGTTTGTAAGGTCCTTTACAAATTTTGCCCCTGACTATTTGCTCAGGCCTGTTATCTTACCATTCCCTCTAGTGCCCACAACTTAACCTCATCAAACTCTCCCTATCCCAAACAATATATTCTTCATTTCTCTGGGGTTTCACACCTGTGTAGTCTTGGATGGAGAATGACTTTTAACTCCTCTGACAACTTCTTACCTATCCTTTAAGATCTAATGGTGAAGACATCCCTGAAGTTCCACTTTCTTTTCCCAGGAAGAAAAATGTGATTCCTTTTGGACTGCAGCAATCTTTTCAAGTCTCTATTATGGTACTTAATCAAACTGGCTTGCAGTGATTTCTTCATGTACCTATCTCTTCCACTAGACCAGTGATTTTCAATCTTTTTAATCTCATGCCACATAAATTTACTACTAAAATTCTACAGCACACCAAAAAATATATTTTTGCCAATATGACAAAAGTAGGTTTATTTTTTCCCTTTTTAGAAAAGATTTTATTTTTTTTATGTTTGGAGAGAGAGGAAGGGAGGGAGAAAGACAGGGAGAGAAACATTAATGTGTGAGAGATACATCAATTGGTTGACTCTCATACACCCCAACTAGGTGGGGACAGGGCCTGCAACCCAGGCATGTGCCCTGACCAGGAGTCTAACTGGAGACCTTTTGCTTTGTGGGATGACACTCAATGAACTGAGTTAGCCAATTCCCAGTCAGGTCAATAGGTATCATTTTTGATTCATTCATATTGGACAGCTTTTGTTGTGTTGTCGGTTGTCATTTTTTAATTTAATAATCTAAAGAAAAAGAGGTCAGTGTCCCTGACTAAATAGTCAGTTATTATATGTTTAAAAAATCCTTGTGGTGCACTGGTTAAAAACCATTGCACCAGACTGTAAACTCTTTGAGATCAAGGGCTGTATCTTAATTACCTTTATATCTTCAGGACCTAGCAAAGTATTTGGCATATGGTAGGCTCTGAAAATATTTTTTTATTTTAAACAATTTATAGGAATGGTGATATGGCTAATAACATGGTGAAAAGGATTTGCATTATTTACCTTGAATAAAAAAAGAAAAATAATGTTCACATTAAACATTTACAAAGTCAAAGATAATAAGCTACAACAAAATTGGAATAGCTCACTGAAAAATAAAGTGGTCAGTACACAAATCAGGAAACTTTAAAAGGGCCTGTGATTCATTGCCCAACTTCTTCACCCAGAAAAAATAAACCCGTGGAGAAATGAATCATGGATATATGTAGTGGCTGGTCATGGACCCAGAGATATGTCATTAGCTTTAGGAAAAAAACTACTATAGGGAGCTTTGCATTAATATGTCCCAAATAAAATTAGATGTGGCAGTGTTGTTTGGCAGACACACTTGCAAATGACTTGGATCAACTGGCAAAGTGGGTGGATATCACTGGGGTGAAATTTAATTTTTAAGCACATAAGGTAATCACTAATGTGAAACAAATAAGGGAGGTAGAAGTTAAAATGTAAGGTAATACTGAAGCAGTTCTGAGTACTGCAGCATAGCTCTAGGCTGCTGGGAGGCTGTACAGACCATGTTGATGTGTAGCATCAAGACAAATCTATGAGATAAACAGCCTTTTCAACTTGTGACTACTGTGTCACACCACTGCACAGGCTTTAAATGTACAAAGAACCACTTGGTGGTACATTTGTCTTTGTAGGGACAAGCATACACATTAATGGTGACTGCTGTCAGGAGTGTTATCTTTAAATATTAAAGACACAGATGGAAAAACAGCATGAAGGAATATCAAGATAATGAATTCCCAGTCACTGAGCTTGTTCAGGCATAGGTCAGATCAGCAGTTTCAAAATTTTCCTTAAGCAGAAGAATGTTTTTTTCCCCAATGCAATTTCATGTGGAATTGCAATATACAAAACAAAGTCAGCACTCTGGTTAAAGTGTGAGTAGGGGCTGGACACTTGGGGGGTCTAGAACCCTACATATTCAGCCATCCCTTTACTTGCTGCAGTTGCCATTGAGGCACCTCTAGAGTGTTTCTGAGATAGATACTGCAGAAAGGTTTCTATATGGACAGAGGTTGGAATAGATGATTTTCAGTTCTTTCTGATTCTAAGTCTATAATATAATAACCCTCTAATATTCAAATTAGTCAGGAAATCAGGATTTTATTTCCACTTACAAAAGAATCCAGTAGAGGGCAACACAAATAACTAAGAATTTGAGAAATAATCCTAATGAGGAATTATTTATTGGGTGCAAATAACAAAAGAGGCTCCTCCCTTCCTTCCTCCTTCAAAATACAGATTTGTATTGAGCACTCACCCTGTTCTATACTCTGAGAATAAGGATGAACAGATGATACATATAATAGCCTATTCTTAATGATGTCATAGTGTGTGGAGGGACAGGCAGGGATATATGGAAGCAGATATAAAATACAAAAAACAAACAAACAAGAAGACAGGGTATTGTGACAAGCAATATTACAAAAACAATACACAGAGTACAGGGTGGGGTGGGGTGTGTATGTGTGCGTGTGTGTGTAGCACTTCAGATGGGTTAAAGCTTCTCTGAGTAGGTGATATTTACACAGAAACCTGAAAAGTGAAGAGGAACTCACCCACACTGAGATGGAGAAGTCTTCCAGGCAGAGAGAACAGCATTGCACAAAGTCTAAGGCAGGAAAGAACTTCCATGGCCTATCTGAGAAGCTGAAAAGCCAGTGAGGCTGGAACACAGTTAATGAAGGAGAGTAGTATGAGATGAGTTCTGATGGGACTGACTCACAGAGGCCATTACAAGGAGCTTGGACTTTATTCTCAATGAGATGGGAAGCCATTGGAGCAGAGCAGGAGTACCATCTGATTTACACCATTTTTTCTTCTATAAAGGGATAGTGTGTACATGTTCATTAGCACAGGTAAGAATGGGCTAAACTGCATCAGGAGAAATTTGGTAAGACAGAAGAAATTCAAGAATATTATTGCCAAGAAACATTGAAGAGTTTTATTCAGTCTGACCACCCATTTATTTTTTTCTGCTCCCAAGTGAGGATGGCCAAGAGCTGTTGGAACACACCATATAACTGCAGATGTCTGCCATTACATAATTATGGTTCCTGATCACAGGTGGGTCTTCAAAGCTGCACAGTAATCACTTATTTCTTTCTTTTCTTTAAGGATTTTTTTAACCCTCACCTGAGGTTATGTTTATCGATTTGAGGGGGGGAGAAAGAAACATCAATGTGAGAGAAAAACATCAATTGGTTGCCTCCTGTTCACACCCTAATGGGGGATGGAACCCACAATATTTTGATGCATGGGACCACATTCCAACCAAGCTACCCAGCAAGGGCACTGACTTCTTTCTGTCTCTTTCTCATGCCTTCCAATGGATACTACAAACTCACTAAGACTCAAGACCCCGTGTTCAAAATTCCTTCACATTCACAATAAAATCCAAAGTCCCACCATAGTCCATAAGGCCTTGAATGATGTGTCACCTTCTCCTGCCTCTGCCCCTACTACTCACTTTGTTCCAGACACATTTGTCTTCTTGCTATTATAAGAAACATCAAATGGTTGTATGTGTCTACGGGTATATGGTTTGCTTTTGAAGAACTGCCAAACTGTTTTCCAAAGTGGCTGCACCATTTTACATTCCCAGCAGCAATGTATGAGGGTTCCAATTTCTCTCTTTCCTCACCTGCATTTATTACCTGTCTTTGATTTCAGCCATTCTTGTGGGTGTAAAGTGGTATCTCATTATGGTCTGGATTTGCATTTCCCTCATGACCAAAGATATTAAACAGCTTTTCATGTGCTTACTGGCCATTTGTACATCTTTTTTTGATAAACATCTATTCAAATCCTTTACCCATATTTTAGTTGGGTAATTTGTTTTTTTTCCACATTTTTATTGTTGCTCAACTACAGTTGTCTCCATTTATATTTGTCTTTTTATTCATGAGTTGTAAGTGGCCTTTATATATTCTGGATGCAGATTTCTGATTAGATATGTGATTTGCAAGTGTTTTCTCCCATTCTATTGGTTGTCTTTTCCTTTTCTTGATAGTATTCCTTAAAGCCCACCAAAATTAAATTTTTAAATATATTTTATTGATTATGCCATTATAGTTGTCCCATTTCTCTCCCTTCATTCCCTTCCACCCTGCACATTCCCTTCCACCCATGTTTCCCACTTTAGTTCATGTCCATGTGTCATAAGTTTTTTAGCTTCTACATTTCCCACACTACTCTTGCCCTCCCCCTGTCTATTTTCTCCCCACCGTCTATGCTACTTATTCTCTGTACCTTCTCCCCCTTCTCCTCCTCCCACTCCCCTGTTGCTATCCCTCCATGTGATCTCTATTTCTGTGGTTCTGTTCCTGTTCTGGGTGTTTGCTTAGTTTGCTTTTATTTTAGGTGTGGTTGTTAATAACTGTGAGTTTGCTGTCCTTTCACTGTTCATATTTTTTATCTTCTTTTTCTTAGGTAAGTCCCTTTAACATTTCATATAATAAGGGCTTGGTGATGATGAACTCCTTGAACTTGACCTTATCTGAGAAGCACATTATCTGCCCTTCCATTCTCAATGAAAGCTTTGCTGGATAGAGCAATCTTGGATGTAGGTCTTTGGTTTTCATGATTTGGAATACTTCTTTCCAGCCCCTTCTTGCCTGTAAGGTCTCTTTTGAGAAATCCGCTGACAGTCTGATGGGAACTCCTTTGTAGGTGACTGTCCCCTTATCTCTTGCTGCTTCTAGAATTCTCTCCTTCATTTTAATCTTGGCTAATGTAATGATGATGTGCCTTGGTGTGTTCCTTCTTGGGTCCATCTTCTTCGAGACTCTGTGAGCTTCCTGGACTTCCTGGAAGTCTATTGCCTTTGCCAGATTGGGGAAATTCTCCTTATTTGTTCAAATAAGTTTTCCACTTGTTGCTGTTCCTCCTCCCCTTCTAGTACCCCTATAATTCAAATGTTGGAATGTTTAAAGATGTCCTGGAGGTTCCTAAGCCTCTCCTCATTTTTTTGAATTCTTGTTTCTTCATTCTTTTCTGTTTGGTTGTTTCTTTCTTCCTTCTGGTCCACTCCATTGATTTGAGTCCCAGTTTTGTTTCCATCACTATTGGTTCCCTGTGCATTTTGCTTCATTTACCTTAGTGTAGCCTTCATTTTTTCATCTAATTTGTGACCAAAATCAACCAGTTCTCTAAGCATCCTGGTCACCAGTGTTTTGAACCGTGTATCTGATAGGTTGACTATCTCTTGGTCGCTTAAAAGTATTGGCTCTGGGGCTTTGAGCTATTCTTCCAGTTGAGCCATAATTTTTTGGTGTGTTTGCACCTGTTGTGTATGAGGGATGGAGCCTTAGGTGTTCACCTAAGGCAACCCACATTGCTAGGCTGTGACACTGTATGTGGGGGCGGGGTCAGAGAGGGAACAATGGTGCTTGCTCTACTCTCGGATTTTGGTCCCCTCTGCCACTTCCCACAATCAAATTGGGACCTTCTGATGCTAGTTCCCAGGTGGGTGGGGTTGTGTACATTCTAGGACCCTGTGGATCTCTCCAACAAACTCTCCTGTGAGGCGGAGTCTCTCCCAGCACCTTTTCAATTGGTGCTTTTAGGCTTTATTTCCCATCACTGGGGCCCTGGGTTGAGAGGGTTCGCACTGCCTGTTTTTGCCTAGTTTATCTGTGCCCAAATGTGTAACCACAGGCAGCCAACCGCTTTGTGTGCTCTGCTCATTTCCTCCCTGCACTGGGGTCTGCTAGCCCCAGGCCTCCTGCGCTCCTGGGTCTGGCAGCCACCACCTTTTCCTGCCTCAACTCCTTTCCACCAGCTACTGACTTCACCCCTCTTACCGGTCTGGATAAATGGTTGTTGGACTTCCTACAGTTCAATTTTCTGTCTGTTGTGGTTGTGTTTTTGTTTCTAAATCTTTGTTGTCCTTAATTTTGGTTGTGCAAGGAGGCACAGTATTTCCACCTACGCCTCCATCTTGGCTGGAAGTATATCAAGAATTTAATTTTGATGAACTCTAAATTATTTATTTTTCTTTTGTTGCTTGTGCTTCCAAGTGATATATCTACGCAGACTGCCTAACCCAAGGTTAAGGAGATATAGCTCTATGCTTTCTTCTAAGAGTTTTATAGTTTTAGGTCTTACATTAGGTCTATGATCCATTTTGAGTAAATATTTATGTATGGTATAAAGTAGAGGTCCAAATTCATTCTTTTGCATATGGACACAGTTGTTCCAGCACCATTTTTTGAAAAGACCATTCTTTATCTATTGCATTGTCTAAGTACCTTTGTCTAAAATCAATTAATCATAAATGTGAGGGTTCATTTCTAGACTCCCAGTTATATTCCATTGATCTATATATCTGTCCTTACACCATTCTTATTCTGTGTTGATATGTTGTGAGTCCTCCAATTTTGTTCTTTTTCAAGATTGTTTTGGTTGGTTCTTTGCATTTCCATATGAATTTTTAGAATCAACTTGTCAATTTCTATACAAAGTCAGCTGGGATTTTGATAGGGATTGTTTTGAATCTGTAGATCAGCTTGGGAGTATTGCTATCTTAACAATATTAAGTTTTGGGAGAGAGAAGATGGCGATGGAGTAGGACGGAGCAGATTCTATTCCCCCCGTACACATGGGAGAAAATCCTGGCCAGTCTACGGAGGAACAGTGCAAACAGCCAACGGTTCCCCAGCATATAAGAAGATAAGAAACCAGAAATTGTAATGGACACTAAAAAACCAGATGGTAAGGAGACAGCTGCAGGACAGTAGGGTCTCAGGGACCAGAGCTGCGACAAGAGTGGCAGCAGTCTTGTCCCTCCACCGGTGCCTGGTGGGTCTACCGCAGACTCTTTGTGAGCCCCAGGTTGCTACAGGCTCCTTGGGAGAGAACCAGGTCAACAGCTCCCTCCCCCCACAGACAAGCAAGGTTGGGCAACACCAGAAGAGACCTGTTTGCTTGAGATTGCAGAGAGGGTAATAAGGACAAAGGGCCGTGATGAACCGCAGAGTCTGTGGTTGCCAGCTCGGGAGAATTGAGAGGCTCATTGGTGCACAGATAGACAAGCGAGGGAGTGGGCGATTGGACCGGGACCCAGCCGGTCCCCGCGGCAAGTGGCAGGAAGGGCGCCACCATTTCCGTGCTCTGACCTCACCTCCACATACAGCGTCATAACCCAGGGACTTGGAGTGGCCCGACCCAGGTGAACCACCTAAGCCTCTGCTCCTCACCCAGCGGCACAAAACAGCAGAGGGTGCCACCATTTCCCTGCTCTGACCACGCCCCCACATGCAGCGTCACAACCCAGCGACCTAGGAGTCCAAGGCTCCGCTCCTCACACTTAAAGGGTGTGAACAGACCAAAAATGGCTCAAGAAGATCTCAAAGCCCCAGAGCCTATAAATCTAAGCAATGAAGAAATAGCAAAACTCTCAGACGCACAGTTTAAAACACTGGTGATCAGGATCCTCACAGAACTGGTTGATTATAGCCACAAATTAGACAAATATATGAAGGTGAAACTAACTGAAATGAATGGAATTGCACAGGAAGCCAATAGCAATGAAAAGGAAACTGGGACTCAAACCAATGGAGTGGACCAGAAGAAAGCAAATAATGGCCAAACAGAAAAGAGTCAAGAAGCAAGAATTCAAAGAAATGAGAAGAGTCTTAGGAACCTCCAGGACATCTTTAAACGCTCCAACATCCAAATTATAGGGGTACCAGAAGGGGAAAGGAACAGCCACCAGTGGAAAACTTTTTTGAATAAATAATAAAGGAGAATTTCCCCAATCTGGCAAAGGAAATAGACTTCCAGGAAATCCAGGAAGCTCAGAGAGTCCCAAAGAAGTTGAACCCAAGAAGGAACACACCAAGGCACATCATCATTACATTAGCCAAGATTAAAATGAAGGAGAGAATCCTAGAAGCAGCAAGAGCTAAGGAAACAGTCACCTACAAAGGAGTCCCCATCAGACTGTCAGCAGATTTCTCAAAAGAGACCTTACAGGCAAGAAGGGGCTGTAAAGAGGTATTCCAAGTCATGAAAACCAAAGACCTACAACCAAGATTGCTCTATCCAGCAAAGCTTTCATTTAGAATGGAAGGACAGATAAAGTGCTTCTCAGATAAGATCAAATTCAAGGAGTTCATCATCACCAAGCCCTTATTATATGAAATGTTAAAGGGACTTATCTAAGAAAAAGAAGTTAAAGAAACATGAACAGTGAAAGGACAGCAAACTCACAGTTAGTAACAACCACACCTAAAACAAAAGCAAACTAAAAGGACAGCTAGATCAGGAGTGGAAACATAGAAATGAAGATCTCAAAGAGGGTTAGCAACAGGGGAGTGGGAGGAGGAGAAGGGGGGAGAAGGTACAGAAAATAAGTAGCAAAGACAGTAGATAGAAAATAGATGGGTGGGGCAAGAATAGCATGGGAAATATAGAATCTAAAGAACTTGAGACACATGGACATAAACTAAAGGGGGGTAAGGGTGGAGACGGGGGTAAGGTGGAGGGGAATGAAGGGGGGAATAGAACAACTGTAACAGCATAATCAATAAAAAAAATTAAAAAATAAACAAACAATGAGAAGACAAAGAAAGAATCCCCAAACGAAAGGAAAGGAAGAAGCCTCAGAAAGAATGTTAGATGAAATACAGGCAAGTCAACTATTAGATATTGAATTCCAAGCACGGGTTATCAGGAAGGTCAAAGAGCTCACAATGAGCTACCAGAAACTACAGGGGAGCTACAACGAGCTCACTGCAAACTATATCAACATGAAAAAGGAAATGGAAACTATCAGCAAGGGCCAAGAGGAAATGAAGAATACAATTTCTGAACTGAAGATCACAGTAGCAGGAATCAAAAGCAGGGTCGATGAAGCAGAAGATTAGATCAGTGAGTTGGAGGACAAAGTAGAAAAAAACACCCAGAAAGAGCAAGAAAAGGAAAAGAGGCTCAGATAGAATGAAGAGGGATTAAGAGAAATGCAAGACAGTATGAAATGTAATAATATCCAAATAATAGGGGTACCAGAAGGAGAAGAAGAAGAACAAGGGATAGAAAACCAATTTGAAAAAGTAATGAGGGAAAACTTCCCTAATTTGATTAGAGAAAAAGGCACACAACTTCCCTAATTTGATTAGAGAAAAGGCACAGAGAGTCCCAATCAAGAGGAACCCAAAGAGGCCCACTTCAAGACACATCATCATTAAAATGGCAAAATTCCAAGATAAAGAAAGAATCTTATAGGCAGCAAGGGAGAAAAAGGAAGTAACATACCAGGGAGCCCCAATAAGGTTAGCTGCTCACTTCTCAATGGAAATGCTCGAAGAAAGAAGAGAATGGCAAGAAATATTCCAAGTAATGAGAACCAGAGGCCTGCAACCAAGGCAACTTTACCCAGCAAGGCTCTCAATCAATATAGAAGGCCAAATAAAGAGCTTCCAAAACAAAAAAAAAGTCTAAAAGAATATGCCTCCACCAAACCAGCTCAGCAAGAAATACTAAAAGGACTGCTGTAAGTAAAGAAAGAAAAAGAGAGAGACAGAGAGGAACACAGGTACAAAAATGGCAATGAATAAGTACCTATCAATAATAACCTTAAACCTAAATGGATTAAATGCTCCAATCAAAAGACATAGAATAGCTGAGTGGATAAGAAAGCATGACGACACATATGTTGCCTACAAGAGAACCACCTCAGGACCAAAGACCTACACAGACTAAAAGTGAAGGGTGGGAAACAAATTTTCCAAGCAAACGGACAAGAAAAAAAAAACAACAGGGTAGCAATATTCATATCAGACAAAATAGACTTCAAAAAAAGGGCCATAAAAAGAGACCCAGAAGGTAACTTCATAATACTCAAGGGAAGAATCCACCAAGAAGACATAAACATTGTAAATATATATGCACCCAACATAGGAGGACCCAAATATATGAAGCAAATCTTAGAGGACTTCAAGAAAGATATTGACAACAACACAATTATAGTAGAGGATTTTAATACCCCACGGTCAAAAATGGACAAATCTTTGAAGCAAAATATGAACAAACATATTGTGTCATTGAACAATGCCCTAGACGAAATGTACTGAACTAATATATATAGAGCCCTTCATCCCAAAGAAGCTAAATACACATTCTTTTCCAATGTGCATAGAACATTTTCAAACACAGACCACATGATAGGACACAAAACAAGCCTCAACAAATTCAAGAAAACTGAAATCATACCAAGCATTTTCTCCCACCACAAGGGACTGAAACTGGAAACCAACCGCAAAGGAAAAAACCCCAAACACCCAAAATCATGGAGATTGAATAGCATGCTATTAAACAACAAATGGGTCAAGAATAAAATTAGGGAAGAAATCAAAAAGTTTCTGGAAACAAATGACAACAAACTCACAACAACCCGAAATTTATGGGTCACCGCTAAGGCAGTTCTGAGAAAGAAGTTCATCACAGTACAGGCCTACGTAAAAAAGATAAAAACATTTCAAACAACCTAACCCTATGCCTACAAGAACTCGAGGAACAACAACAAAGACAGCCCAGAACAAGTAGAAGGAAGAAAATAACCAAGATCAGAGCATAATTAAATGACACAGAGACTAAAAGCACAATTCTAAGGATAA
Source organism: Artibeus jamaicensis (assembly GCF_021234435.1). Lineage (NCBI taxonomy): Eukaryota > Metazoa > Chordata > Mammalia > Chiroptera > Phyllostomidae > Artibeus > Artibeus jamaicensis. The sequence continues at coordinate 646,530 of NW_026521496.1, forward strand.
ATGAATCCAGGAGCTGATTTCTTGGAAAGATAAACAAAATTGACCAGCCTTTAAGGCGGCTCATTAAGAAGAGAGAGGGACTTCCGCCAAGATGGAGGCATAGGTGGAAACACTTTGCATCCTTGCACGACCAAACCTAAGAACAACAAAGTTTTAACAACAATAAATGCAACCAAACCACACAAAAAATCGACAATACGGAGTCTGAAAATAGTGAGCCACTCAGCTAAATTGGTGAGAGGGGTGAAGCCAGCAGTGGAGCAGGTCAGGCAGAAAAGATCTCCCGATCCGGGCGGTGCGCAGGCAGCCAAGGGCGCAGATCACAGGTGTGGGCTAGCTACGGACAGACCCAGGGAAGAGGCTTGGCTGGCTGTCGGCGGTCGGGCGAGCATTTGCACACAGATAAACCAGTGAAGAGGCGACCATTGAGACAGCGCGGCATAGGGTGGTAGGCTTGCAGATTTGCACTCCGATAAACAGGCGGAGGACGAGTGGTGAGGCACACTGGGCAAGTGGAGAGGACCACCATTGTTCCCTCTCTGACCCCGCCCCCACATACAGCATCATAAACCAGTGACCTGGGCGGCCCTGCCCTGGTGAATGCCTAAGGCACCTCTCCTCATACATAACAGGCACAAACAGATAAAAACATGGCTCAAGAACAACTCAGAGTCCCAGAACCAATAAATCTAAGTGATGAAGAAATAGCAAAACTTTCAGATGCACAGTTCAAAACACTGGTGATCAGGATGCTCACACAACTGGTTCATTGTAGCCACAAATTAGAGGAACATATGAAAGCTAAACTAATTGAAGTGAATGGTAATGCACAGGAAATCAATAGTGATGGAAAGGAAACTGGGACTCAAATCAAGGGAGTAGACCAGAAGTAAGAAAAAAAATGGTCAAACAGAAAAATATGAAGAAACAAGAATTTTTAAAAATGAGGAGAGGCTTAGGAACCTTCAGGACATCTTTGACCGCTCCAACATCCAAATTATAGGGGTACCAGAAGGGGAAGAGGAACAGTCACGAGTGGAAACCTTATTTGAACAAATAATAAAAGAGAACTTACCCATTCTGGTAATGGAAATAGACTTCCAGGAAATCCAGGAAGCTCAGAGAGTCCCAAAGAAGTTGGACCCAAGAAGGGACACACCAAAGCACATCATAATTACATTAGCCAAGATTAAGATGAAGGAGAGAATCCTAGAAGCAGCAAGAGATAAGGGGACAGTCACCTACAAAGGAGTTCCCATCAGACTGTCAGCTGATTTCTCAAAAGAGACCTTACAGGCAAGAAGGGGCTAGGAAGAAGTATTCCAAGTCATGAAAACCAAAGACCTACATCCAAGATTGCTCTATCCAGCAAAGCCTTCATTTAGAATGGAAGGACAGATAAAGTGCTTCTCAGATAAGATCGAATTCAAGGAGTTCATCATCACCAAGCCTTTATTATATGAAATGTTAAAGGGACTTATCTAAGAACAAGAAGATAAAAAAATATGAACAGTGAAAGGACAGCAAACTCACAGTTATCAACAACCACACCTAAAACAAAAGCAAATTAAGAGGACAGCTAGATCAGGAGTGAACCATAGAAATGAAAATCACGTGGAGAGTTAGCAACAGGTCAGTGGGAGATGGAGAAGGGGGGAGAAGGTACAGAAAATAAGTAGCATAGACAGTAGATAGAAAATAGATAGGGGGAGGGTAAGAATAGTAGGGGAAATATAGAATCTAAAGAACTTGAGACACGTGTTCATGAACTAAAGGGGGGAAATGGTGGGGGAAGGGTGTGCAGGGTGGAGGGGAATGGAGGGGGGGAAATAGAACAAATGTAATGGTATAATCAATAAAATAAAAATATATTTAAAAAGAACATAAAAAATAAATTAAATAAATAAAAATAAAAATAAAAAAGAACATAAAAAACCAAAAAATAAATTTAAAAAAAAACACACAAAAAAAAAGAAAAAGAAAAGAAGAGAGAGGACACAAATAAACACAATCAGAAATGAAAGAGCAGAGATTACTACTGACACCACAGAAATAGAAAGGATTGTAAGAAATTAGTAAGAAGAACTGTATGCCAAGAAATTTGAGAACCTAGGTGAAATGGACAAATTTTTAGAAAAATGTAATATTCCAAAACTCAAAGAAGAAGAAGGAGAAAGCCTGAACAGACCAGTAACAGCAGATGAAATTGAAGCAGTAATCAAAAAACTCCCAACACACAAAGGCCCTGGACCAAATGGTTTCACAGGAGAATTCTACAAAGCATTTAAGGAAGAGCTAACCCCTATACTTCACAGACTATTCCAAAAAATCCAAAATGATGGAAGACTCCCAAACTCTTTTTATGAAGCCAACATCATCCTAATTCCAAAACCAGATAAAGACACAACAAAGAAAGAAAACTTCAGGCCCATATCACTGATGAACATAGGCCCTAAAATCCCAAGAAAATATTGGCAAACCGCATCCAACAATACATTAAAAAGATCATACACCATGACCAAGTGGGATTCATCCCAGGGATGCAAGGAAGGCTCAATATTCACAAATCAGTAAATGTAATAAATCACATAAACAAAAGCAAAGACAAAAATCCCATGATCATATCAATAGATGGGGAAAAAGCTTTTGATAAGGTACAACACCCATTTATGATAAAAACACTCAGCAAAATGGGAATAGAGGGAGCATTCCTCAATATAATAAAGGCCATATATGAGAGACCTAAATCCAACATCATACTCAATGGGAAAAAAGTTTACAAAGTCAATATCCAGAAATCAAAGGCATTTTTGTATACTAGCAATGAAACAGCAGAAGCAGAAATCAAGAAAAAAATGACATTTGATATACCAAAAAGAAAAATAAAGTATCTGGGAATAAACCTGACCAAGAAGGTAAAAGACCTGTATACAGAAAACTACACAACACTGAAGAAAGTAATCAAGAAAGACAAAAACAAATGGAAACATATACCATGTTCATGGATTGGAAGAATTAACATCATCAAAATGTCCATACTACCCAAAGCAATTTTCAGATTCAATGCAATTCCTATTAAAGTACCAATGACATATTTCACAGACATAGAACAAACACTTCAAAAATTTATATGGAACCATAAACGACCCCAAATAGCAGCTGCACTTTTGAGGAAAAAGAACAATAGGAGGGAGCACAATACCTGATACCAAACTGTATTACAAGGTAACTGTAATAAAAACAGCCGGGTACTGGCATAAAAACAGGCACACAGACCAATGGAACAGAACAGAGAGCCCAGAAATAAACCCAAGTCTCTACAGGTAGTTAATATTTGACAAAGGGGGCAGTAACATAAAATGGAGTAAAAATAGCCTCTTCAACAAATGGTGTTGGGAGAACTGGACAGCTATGTGCAAAAAAAAGAAACTCAAGCACCAACTCACACTGTACACCAAAATAAATTCAAGGTGGTAAAAGACTTAAATATAAGCCGTGACACCATTAAATTCCTAGAGGAAAACACTGGCAGGGAAATCTCATATATTTCATGCAGCAACATTTTTACTGATTGTCCCCTACAGCAAGGAACATAAAGGAAAGAATAAACAAATGGGATCTCATCAAAATAAAAAGCTTCTGTGTGGCTAAAGAAAATGGTATTAAGATAAAAAGAGAAGCAACTGTATGGGAAAACATATTTGCCAATGATACCTCAGACAAGAATTTAATCTCCAAAATATACAAAGGACTTGCATGACTCCACTCTAAGAAGACAACCAGCCCAATTAAAAAGTGGACAAAGGACTTGAACAGATACTTCTCCAAGGAGAACATACAGAGGATCCAGAGACACATGAAGAGATGCTCAATATTGCTAGCTATCAGAGAGATGCAAATTAAAACCACAATGAGATATATACTACTTTAGAATGGTCAGAATGGCCATCATAAACAAAGCAACAAACAACAAGTGTTGGAGAGGTTGTGGAGAAAAGGGGACCCTAGTTCACTGGTGGTGGAATTGCAGACTGGAACAACCACTGTGGAAAATAGTATGGAATTTTCTAAGAAAACTAAAAATGAATATGCCTATTGACCCAGCAATTCCACTGCTAGGTCAGTGGAATTATATCCTAAGAACCCTGAAACACCAATCCAAAAGAACCTATGCACACTGATGTTCATAGCAGCACAATTTACAATAGCCAAGAGTTTGAAGTATCCTAGGTGCCCATCAATAAATGAATGGATCCAAAAACAATGGTACATTTACACAATGGAATTCTATGCTGCAGAAAGAAAGAAGGAGCTCCTACCCTTTGCAACAGCACGGATGGAACTGGAAACCATCATGCTAAGCAAAATAAGCCAGGTGGTGAAAGACAAATACCATATTATCTCACCTTTAACAGGAACCTAAATAACAAAACAAACAAGCAAGCAAAATATAACCAAAGACACTGAAATAGAGAACAGGCTGATAGGGACCAGAAGGTAGAGGAGAGGGAATTTCAGGGGAAAAGGGGGAAGGATTAACAAGGAACAAGTATAAAGGACACATGGATAAAAACTAAGGGGGGTGGAAATGGGAGGGAGGTGGGGAGTACTGGGGGTGAGTTGGGATGAGAGTAAAAGACAGAAAACTGTACTTGAACAATAATTAAATAAATGGGAAAAAGTATTAAGTTTTCTGCTCAATGAACATGGGTTCTCACAACACATTATGTATATGATTCACGGTTTGAAGGAACTAATGTGTAACACAATTTTAAAATATGAGATCAAATTAAATTATTTTATAACTTCATTGAGGTATAATTTAGATACCATAAAATTTACCCCTATTAAGTATACAATTCAATGATTTTTTAATAAGTTTACTGAATTGGGCAATCATCCTAATTCAGTTTTAGAACATTTTAAAAGATATTTTTATTTATTTATTTTTAGAGAGAGTAGAAGGGAAGGAGAAAGAAAATGAGAGAAAAATCAATGTGTTGTTGCCTCCTGTGTGTCCCCCCACACACTGGGAACTCGCCCACAACCCAGGCATGTGCCCTGACTTGGAACTGAACCAGCAACCCTTTGGTTTGCAGGCCAGTACTCAATCCACTGAGCCACACCAGCCAGGGCCAGTTTTAGAATATTTTTATCCCTCCAATAAGATTCCTCATTCCTGTTTACAGTTAATCCCTATTTCTACCTTCAGACCCAGGAAACCACTTATTTATGTTCTGTCTCTATAGATTTTTCTTTCTGTATATTCCATATAAATGAAATTATATGCAGTATGTGGGCTTTTCTCTCTGGCTTCTTTTACTTAGCATAATGTATTTTTATTAATAGAGCTCCTTTTTTAAATGGTTTTAGATTTTCAGAAAAATTAAGCAGATGGAACAGAGTGTTCCCATATACCCCTCCCCTGCATATAGTTTTCCCTATTAACATCTTGCATTAGCATGATACATTTGTTACAACACTGATACACTCACTATTAGTTACTAACGTCTATAGCTTACAGTAGGGTTCACTCTTAGTATGTAAAATTACATTAGTTTTGATAAATGTATGATATAATGTATCCATCATCATAAAATCATACAGAATAGTTTCACCACCCTAAAAATCCCTTGTACTGCACCTAATTATTCCTCCTTTCCCCTCCAAGCCCCTGGCAATCACTACTCTTTTTTACTGCCTCTATGGGTTTTCCTCTCACAGAATGTCATATAGTTGGAATCAAACAGTATGTAGTCTTTTCAGATTGGCTTCTTTTACTTAGCAATATGCATTTAAATTTTCTCCATGTCTTTCTGAGGCTTGAAAACTCAGTTTAAAAATTTTCAGCTTTACTGAGGCATAATTGCCATGTAATACTGTACGATACTTTAAATGTACATCATTGTGATTTGAGATATATTGTGAAAGGATTTGCTCCCGTATAGTTAATTAACATATTCATCACCTAACATATTTCTTTTTTGGTGAGAATATTTATGTTCTACTCTCTTAACTAATTTCAGTGATATGATATAGGATAGCTCATTTTGTATTGCTGAACAATATTATCTTGTATGAATATAACAGTTTTCCTAGTCATTTACCTATTGATAAATATCTTGGCTGCTTTTAGATTTTGGCAATTATAAATAAAGCTGCTATAAACATTTATGTGCAAGTTTTTATATGAATATAAGTTTTCAGCTCATTTGGGGAAATACCTATGAGAGTGATTGCTGAGCATACTGTTTTTGAGCTTCACTCATGTCACAGCATGTATCAATATTTCATTCCTCTTTGTTTTAAATATTTTATTTTGTAGAGAGAAGGATGGGAGGGAGAAAGAGAGGGAGAGAAACATCAATGTGTGAGAGAAATATCAATCAGTTTCCTCTCGCACACCCCTAACTGGGACCTGGCCTGCAACCCAGGCATGTGCCCTAACTGGGAATTGAATACACAACCTTTCAGTTCATAGGCCAGTACTCAACCCACTGAGCTACACCAGCCAGGGCTACATTTCATTCCTTTTTAAAGCCCTGAATAATATCCCATTAAATGAATGTACCATATTTTGTTTATCCATGCATTAATTGATGAACATTTGGAATGTTTTTACTTTTTAGTTATTATAAATAACCAAATGAATAGAACAGAATAGAGCTACTATGAACATTTGTGTGCAAGTCTTTGTGTAGATATATGTTTTTATTCCTATTGGGAGTAAACTTGCTGGAATTACTATGATAAATTTATATTTAACTTCTTTTTTAAAGATTTATTTATTTATTTATTTATTTATTTATTTATTTATTTATTTTTGTAGAGAGAGAAGGGAGGAAGAAGGAAGAGGAGAGAAACATCAATGTGTGGTTGACTCTTACGCATCCTGCAACTGGGGACCTGGCCTGCAACCCACTTGCTGGAATTACTATGATAAATTTATATTTAACTTCTTTTTTAAAGATTTATTTATTTATTTATTTTTGTAGAGAGAGGAGAAGGGAGGAAGAGGGAAGAGGAGAGAAACATCAATGTGTGGTTGACTCTTACGCATCCTGCAACTGAGGACCTGGCCTGCAACCCAGGCATGTGCCCTGACTGGGAATTGAACCCATGACCCTTTGGTTTGCAGGCTGGCACTGAATCCACTGAGCCACACCAGCCAGGGCTGTATTTAACTTCTTAGAAAACTGTTAAACTGTTCTCCAAAGTGTCAGTACCACTATGCTTTCCTGCTAGCAATGTATGAGGGTTCCAGTTTCTCAACATCCTTCCTAACATTTATGTCTTTTTTTTATTACAGCCATTCCTGTGGGTGTGTAGTAGTATCTCATGCTTCTACTTTGCTTTTCCCTAATGATTAATGATATTGATTGTCTTATGTGTTTATTAATTATTCATATATTTTTTGGTTAAATGTATATGCAGATCTTTTACCCATTTTTAAGTTGGGTAGTCTATCTTACTGTTGAATTGTAAGAGCTCTTTGTGTATTCTGAAACAAGACCTTCATCAGATATGTAATTTTGCAAATATTTTCTTCCAGTTTATCACTTGTCTTTTCATTTTGATAATGGTGTCTTCTAAAGCACAAGTTTTTAATTATGGTGAAGTCCCATTGATCTTTTTTGTTTGTTTTGTGATCATGCTTTTGGTGTTGCATCCAAGAAATAATTGCCTTAGCAATGTCTCAAAGGTTTTTCTCCTACATTTTGTTCTAAGTTTTATAGTTTTAGCTCTTACATTTAGGTCTCTTATCCATTTTGAGATAATTTTTGTGTATGGTATGGGGTAAGGGTCCACATTCATCTTTTGTATGTGCATACCCAGTTGTCCCAGCACCACTTTACTGAATCTCATCACACATTTTCAAAGGTTTTAAAAAGATGTGTTTTCCTAACTCTTTATTTTTAAACTTTCAAACCTACAAAAGAGTTGAAAGAATAATACAGGAAGCAGTTATACATCTTTCACCTAGACTCAAAAACATGGGTTACTAATTTCCCATGTTTACATTCTCTCCCATTCACTTTTTGCTGAGCCATTTGAAAGTAAGCTACAAATAAGAGGATACTTCACTGCTAAATACTTCATCATGCATCTCCTAAGAAAAAGAAGTCTTACACATTATCGCACCTAAGAAAAACAACATTAATTCAATAATATCATCTAAGTCTATATTCAAATTTACATTATTCCAAAAATGTCTCTTACACCTGTTTATGATTCCCCCCACCCAAGTCAGAATCCATTCACAGTTGACTCATTGCATTTGATTGTTACAGCTCATTGTTCTCTTTCAACGCAGGACAATTTCTCTACTATTTGTTTTTCATGATAATGGCTTTTAAAATATTTTAAAAAATATTTTATTTTTAGAGAGAGGGAAAGGGAGGGAGAAAGAGAGGGAGAGAAACATCAATGTGTGAGAGATACATGGATCAGTTACCTTTTACATGCCCCCAACTAGGGACCCAGCCCCACAACCCAGGGATGTCCCCTGACCAGGAATCAAACCAGTGACCTTTCAGTTCTTAGGGCACCACTCAGTCTACTGAGCCATACCACCCTGGGAAACACTTTTTAAAATTTTGTCTGATTGTTTATGTTGTTCATTAGATTCTACTTCTAAGTGAGATCATGTGGTACTTGTCTTTCTCTGCCTGGCTTATTTCACTTAGCATAATACTCTCCAGGTCCATCCATGCTGTGGCAAAAGGTAAGATTTTCTTCTTTTTTATGGCCAGATAGTATTCCATTATGTAAGTATATCACAGGTGTTTTATCCACTCATATACTGATGGACAGTTGGGGTTGCCTCCAAATCATGGTTATAGTAAGTAATGCTGCAATGAACATAGGAGTGCATATATTCTTTCAAATTAGTGTTTCAGGTTTCTTCGGATATACTCCATAAGTGGAATTGCTGGGTCACAAGGCAGGTTCCATTGTTAATTTTTCTGAGGAAAGTTCATACTGTTTTCCACAGTGGCTGCCAAGTTAAATCTTTCTTTTTGGCAAGACCATTTCATGGATGCTCTGTACTTTTTAGTAAATTACATCAGGAGGCAAAATGTCAGGGTGTTCTGATATTGACAATGCTGGGTTTAATCACTTGTTTAACCAAGTGACTGTTAGATTTTCCCATTGTAAATGTATATTTCCCCCTTTGTAATTAACAAGGAATCTATGGGGTGATAATTTGAAACTGTATGAATATCCTGTTTCCAAAGAACTTTTTACCTCATGGTTTTAGCACCCATTTAATGATCTTTGCCAAAATCAATTATTATACTGGGGGCTGCAAAATAGTGATTTTTCTGGTCTATCTTCCCTCTCTGCATTTGCTAGCTAGCATTCTGCTAGAAAGAACAGCTTTCTCCTCCCCCACTTCAGAATATCACTATAGACTAATGGATTATTAATTTTAGTGCTATAATCCATTTCCATTAATATTTTCACAATTTCTAAAAAATACGTATTTCCTACTTCAGTCTGCAGAAAAGGCCTAAAAGCAATGCACATCAGTAACAGTCAGCATGCCTAGGACCTAGACTGGGATACTGAAATACCATTTCCTTCTAATAAGAACCAGGGATCCTGAGAGAAATGGCTGATTTGAGGACTGGAGCAGGGAAAGTTCAATGTGAACTGAGGAAACCTTGTTCATCAGAAAGCAAAGATGCACTAAAGAATTGACAGGGTCAAGTAAAAAACACACAGGAGCCGGCTGGAAAGAGCTCTTACTGGCCAAATTTGTGATGCTTTGAGCATTAAAAAGAAATGCTTTTAAAATTTTCCATGTTTTACTAGGCCTCATCTATAACTCCCTTTTTTTCTCTCTCTCTCCCCCTCTTCCCCTTCTCCCTCAGCCCTCTAGAGTCTTTATTTTATCATTTATTAGCTCGTCAGTCTGCTCTTTTTACACCACTGAAAATATACCAATAATCATTTGATTGCCATCTTCAACAGATCTTTCTCAGTCCTCAGCATACTCAACTTCATTGTCATTAATATCTACCTGCCCTCCCATGCTAGGCTTTCTTCTCTTCTTATACCAAGCAGGGACAAACAGTGCTTCCCATGCCTGCCCAGAAAAAGCAGAAAAAGAACCTAAAACCATGGGAGAAGATTCAGGTTGAAGAAGCATTGGGGTATAATGTGTTAGTAGCTACATTTTAATCATCTTGGTATTTTTAGAGCTTAAGCAGTGGGTGGAGCACACACAAATGTTGCTCACTCTCTGTTACACCTAGAACAAGCCACTTCATCTTTCTGAGATTCAAGTTCCCCATATATACAATGGGAATGATAATAATACCAACCCTAAGAGCAGTTACAGAATAGTCATGGGGATGTAAAGTACGGCATAGGGAATATAGTCAATAATGTTGTAATAACTACATATGGTGCCAGGTGGGTACTGGAATTATGGTGGGCAGGGGGTGGAAATCACTTTGTAAGTTATGTAATTGTAAAACCACTTTGCTATACACCTGAAACTAATATAATATTGAATGTCAACTGTAATTGAAAGAAAAGAAAAAATAACATTCATGTGCCTACACACTGTAAACTCTACAGATGATTCAAAATTAAGAAATAAAGAGTTTAGTCCTGGCCGGGTGGCCCAGTCGGTTGCAGCATTGTCTGTACACCAAAAGGTTGTAGGTTCATTCTCCGGTCAGGGCACAGACCTAGGTTGCGGGTTCAGTCCCTGGGTCAGGGCACGTACATCAGGCAACTGATTGATATTTCTCTCTCACATTGATGTTTCTCTTCCCTACACCCTGCCTCTTGTTCTCTCTCTCAGCCCCTTCCTTCCTTGCTCCCTCCCTTCCCCCTCTGCCTCTCTCTCTATAATCAATAAACACATATCCACGGGTTAGAACTTAAAAAAATAGTTTATAATGTTATCTCTGGTATTTCTTCATATTCCCCCTAAATTAAACTTTTCTTGACTCTGTATCTCCCTCAAGCAACTATTTCTTTCTTTTCATTCTCTACAAAATTGCTTGCTCTCTCATCTTCTTTGCCATTGACTTTGCAACTGTCTGTTCCACTGAAACTCCTTTTATCTGGTTCACCAGTGACAAGTAATTTTTAATTTTCATCTTACTTGATCAGCATTGATCAGCATCTGACATTAGTTAACATATCCTAATTCTTTCTTTTGTTTTAAAGATAGTTATTGCCAGTAGTATGTCAAAGCCAGCTACTGAGAACCAATTATAAAATATTCAGTAATTGAATATTTACTGTATAGTAAGCCCTTGGGAATATTTATCTCATCAAAATTAGCAAAGGCTACAAATTTGAGGCTTTATTTTTTTATAAGTCTGGTTTACCAGCACTCTGCCTGTTACTGTTTCTATAAAATGACACACGCTTAGCAAATATATTTCACTATTCAAATTTAACTGAAAATGCAATGACCTGAAATCTCACTACTGAGAAAAAAATAACACTGTTTGCTAGAAAGCAAACTTTTATTTAATGGAGAAAAACATTACTCTGTTATTTTATAACCTTACATAGTATGTTGTGGACATCTTTCCATGTCAGTAAGTACAGAGCCATGACATAGTTGTTAATGGCTGTGTAATATTTCATTATGTTATCTGCTATAATAATTCTACTGTTAAAAATTTTAGGTTGTGTTTGCTACCATGAGTAATATTTTTAAATGCATTTGTATAATTTTCTATCTCCTTTGGAGTAAATTCTCAGAAGTAAGATGGGACTATTGCTGTCTCACAGAATACACTTATTTTTCATTTTGATGTATATTACTAAAGTATCCTCTGGAAAGTCCAAGAAATTTACATTTTCACCAGGAAATACACAAGAGTTCCCATTTCCCCACAGCCTTGGTAACACTGTTGATCTGTTAAGTATTTGCCAATTTCATAGATAAATAACAAAAACATTTTATTTTCATTTCTTTGATTATCCGGGAAAATAAACATGTTTATCATTCATTTGTATGTCTTTTTCTAACTGCCTTTTCATGTTCTTTGCCCATTTTTCTAATGTGTAACACCTGTGTCTCTCACCCTTTTCTTAAAACAGTTTTCCTTCCTAAGATTCCTCTATACTACTTTCTGTGTCTCTTCCCTACAGTGTTGCCAGTTTCTTCCCCTCTGTTTGCCCCTTAAATGGCAATGCTCTCTTCTCTTGGTTTGACCCACTTTTCCTCACTAATCTCAACCACTCTTATGATTTTAATTAAAATCTCTAACAACATGAATAATCCCACTAGTAATAGTGATGTTAATAATTACAAAAATTTATTGAACATTTACTGTGTGCAGGTATTGTAATTCATGTTTATGTGGAATAGCTCAGTTATCTTCAAAGGAAGAATGTAAGTCACATGTGAGAAGCTCCATTTTATGGAGGAAGAAACAGAGTCAGAAGTTTAAATGCTTATTCAAAGTCACAAAGTTAGTGTATATGGAGCTGGGACTGAAAAGCAAGCCTTTTCTGGTGCCAACTTTACTATTACATCCCCTGACCGTATACTATATACCACCTACATTAGGGGTTGCCAAACTATGGTCCATAAGCCAAATCCAACCTGATGTATTTGTGTTAATAAAGTTTTACTGGGGCACAGCCATATCCATTCATTTAAATACTGTCTATGGCAGGTCTAAAGCTACAACAGCAAAGCTGAATAGGTATGACAGAGACTTTATGTCCTGCAAAATCTAAAATAGTTACTATCTGGACCATTGTAAAATTTATCTACTTTTATTCCATATAAGTTTAACTACTTTTGATCTATACACAGATAACTCTAAAACTCTTCATCACTGATCTATCTTCTGAACTCTCTATCTACTTGTCAACCGGACACCTCCAGCCTATAAGTACTTCAATGTTAATATTCTCAAAACTGGACTCTAAGGTACCAGGTCCTGCCATTGCCAACCTCATACCATATGCTATAGCCCAGGCATGTGATATGTACGAGGTCTGTCCAGAAGGTATTCAGCCATGTAATGAAAAATACAGACATTTACTGAAGAAGATATAAGATACAAGAAACATTTTACATAGGACAATAACGCCTCAGTCCCCTTCAAAGCAGGCACCTAGGGACCTCACACAGTTCTCCAAGTCACCATCCACAGCCCGTCATATTTTCCTGAATCTCACTGATGGTCTGATATCTCTTCCCTTTCAAAGGTGATTTTAGTTTTGGGAAAAGCCAGAAGTTGCAGGTGCCAAATCTGGGCTGTAGGGGGCTGAGTTACCTGGGTGATTTGATGTTTTGCCAAAAAACTCTGCACAAGCCATGGCTCTTTTGGCTCAGTGGACTGAGTGCTGGCCTATGAACAGAAGGGTCACTGGTTCGATTCCTGGTTGGGACACATGCCTAGGTTGCATGCTGGGTCCCCAGTTGGGGCGTGCAAGAGGCAACTGATCTGTGTGTCTCCTGCACATCAATGTTTCTCTCCCTCTCTTTCTCCCTCCCTCCCCCTTGCTCCAAAAATAAATAAATAAAATCTTAAAAAAAAACAACTCTGCAGGAGATGTAATGCATGAGTGGATGCATTGTCACCATGAAGCTGCCAATCACCAGTTGCCCATAGCTGCAGCCTTTGAATCTGAATAGCTTCTGCAGAGGAATGTTCAAGTTTAACACAAACTTTTTTTTAATCTTCTTTTTTTTAAATATATTTTATTGATTATGCCATTACAGTTGTTCTATTTCACCCCTTCATTACCCTCCATCCTGCACACCCCCTCCCACACCAGTCCCCCCTTTAGTTTATGACCACGTGTCTCGAGTTCTTTAGATTCTATATTTCCCATGCTATTCTTGCCCTCCCCCTATCTATTTTCTACCTACCGTCTATGCTACTTATTTTCTGTACCTTCTCCCCCCTTCTCCTCCTCCCACTCCCCTGTTGCTAACCCTCCATGTGATCTTCATTTCTATGCTTCTGCTCCTGATCTAGCTGTCCTCTTAATTCGCTTTTGTTTTAGGTGTGGTTCTTAATAACTGTGAGTTTGCTGTCCTTTCACTGTTCATATTTTTTATCTTCTTGTTCTTAGATAAGTCCCTTTAATATTTCATATAATAAGGGCTTGGTGATGATGAACTCCTTGAATTTGATCTTATCTGAGAAGCACTTTATCTGTCCTTCCAATCTAAATGAAAGCTTTGCTGGATAGAGCAATCTTGGATGTAGGTCCTTGCCTTTCATGACTTGGAATACTTCTTCCCAGCCCCTTCTTGGCTGTAAGGTCTCTTTTGAGAAATCCGCTGACAGTCTGATGGGAACTCCTTTGTAGGTGACTGTCCCCTTATCTCTTGCTGCTTCTAGAATTCTCTCCTTCATTTTAATCTTGGCTAATGTAATGATGATGTGCCTTGGTGTGTTCCTTCTTGGGTCCAACTTCTTTGGGACTCTCTGAGCTTCCTGGATTTCCTGGAAGTCTATTGCCTTTGCCAGATTGGGGAAATTCTCCTTGATTATTTGTTCAAATAAGTTTTCCACTTGTTGCTCTTCCTCTTCCCCTTCTGGTACCCCTATAATTTGGATGTTGGAATGTTTAAAGATGTCCTGAAGGTTCCTAAGCCTCTCCTCATTTTTTTTGAATTCTTGTTTCTCCATCCTTTTCTGTTTGGTCATTTTTTTCCTCTTTCTGGTCCACTCCTTTGATTTGAGTCCCAGTTTCCTTTCCATCACTATTGGTTTCCTGTGCATTTCCATTCATTTCAATTAGTTTAGCCTTCATATGTTCCTCTAATTTGTGACTAAAATCAACCAGTTCTGTGAGCATCCTGATCACCAGTGTTTTGAAGTATGCATCTGAAAGTTTGGCTATTTCTTCATCGCTTAGATTTATAGGCTCTGGGGCTCTGAGTTGGTCTTGAGCCATGTTTTGATCTGTTCGCGCCTATTAGGTATGTGGAGCAGAGCTTTAGGTGTTCACCAGGGTGGGGCTGCCCAGGTTGCTGGTTTGTGACGCTCTATGTGGGGGCAGGTAAGAGAGAGGCCACCCAGGTTGCTGGTTTGTGATGCTGTATGTGGGGGCGGGGTCAGAGAGGGACAATAGTGGTCCCCTCTGCTGCTTCCTGCCACTGGAGCCTGCTCGGTCTGTCTCACCGCTCGCTCCTTCACCAGTTTATCTGTGCTCGAATGTGCGACTGTGGTCAGCCTTCGGTGAGTCCACCGCCTTGTGCCCTCAGTGGGTCCGCCCGCTACTCCACACCTGGGATCTGCCCATGGCTGCTGGCTCGCCTGGGTTGCATGCCTGGGTTGGTCCAGTGGATCTTTCCTGCCCGACCCCACTCTGCTGCTGGTTCTGCCCCTCTTACCAGTTTGGCTGAAGGGTTTGTTGTTGTCAGACTTCCGTATAGTTCAATTTTCTGTGGTTTGGCTGCATTTTTGTTGCTAAAACTTTGTTGTTTTTAAACTTGGTTGTGTGAGAAGGCACAGTGCTTCCACCTATGCCTCCATCTTGGCGGAAGTCCCAAGTTTAACACAAAATTTGATGCAGATTCATTGCTCTGCTGGCTTAGTCATATTGAATGCAATGGCCACACAGTACACATGCTCACTCAATGGTGTCTACCACCCCTACTGACTAGCACAGTGAAGCCATCATTGTTTACCCATGTGCATTCCAGCCCACTTGCATTGGCTGCCGGGTTACATCGATGCTGTGCAAACCATTCTCATTGTATTAACAATGGCTGGGCTTTTTTCTGGACAGACCTCATATACTCTATTCCTTACTTTTACACCCATGGCAAACACTTCTAATTGATCACATTACTCAGTCCCATTAAGCCTAGGTAGGGGTTTTGGAATCTTTCTTTTTTTAAGTTGAATCTTTATTGTATTTTTTTCCATTATCACTTAGTCCCCTTACAACCCCCCTCCCCAAGAATCTTTCTTAACACAGTCCTTTATGGAGGCCTGGCCTGAGATTAGCAATGAGAGGTGCAGAGAAGTGCTTGGAGTCAAGAAGTATCTTGGAGGGAGAATCAGTAGGATGTGGAGAATGCCATCCTGTGCCAGACAACTCCTTTTTGCATGTCTGACAACCAGCTGAAATGTCATTGCCATGAAGTCTTTCCCCACATGGATTATCTCTTTCTATATGGTGTCCCCACTAGTTAAGAACTCTATCATAGAAATAATACATACACCATATGTATCTTTACACAGGTTGATCTGTCTACCCCACTCAACTGAGAAATTCTAAACAGCACAGTATATATCTTAATTGAGTTCACATTCCTGGTATCTAGCAGTATCTAGGACACAGCAGAGATTGTTAGTATATTACATTGAAAGGAGGATAAAAATCACTGCAGGTATCACTATGTACCCAGACCAAAGCTTGTTACATAGTTCTTGACTGCAGCGCCTGTTTTCATCTCCCACTGCCAATCTCAGGCCAGGGCTTCATCATTTACACTCTGGATGATTGTCATAACCTCCCTGCCTTTAGTAATGGCCTGTCACATTGATCCCCTAAGTTAATTTTCTCATTCAACAAGTATGCATTGGGTGTCTAGTAGATGCTCTCTGTTCTAGGCACTAAGATGAAAATCCTTGACCTCATGTAGCTTGTATTTCAGGAGAGAGACACAACCATCAGAATGATCCAATCATATGCAGCTCCGACCATGTCATTCTTAAAATCTTCCCTGGCTTCCCACTGTTTACAGTCCAAACTACTACATGTGGCATATAAGGCTCTCCATGAACCAGCCCTTATGTAGTCATTTCATTGCTTGTGTTTTGTACTCTGTCAATACTGAGATACACACACCTCCCTCCCTGACTTTGCTTTCTTCTTGTTTTCACCTGGTTAACTGCTACTTCTTTTTGAGACTGAGCTGAGATAGCACTTAAGCAAGGAGGCCTTCCTTCTTCTCCCTCAGATTAGGTGTTTCTCATCAATGCTCCCACAAAAACACCTGGTACAGATTTCTATCACTGCATTCCACGTTGTCTTATCATTATTGGTTTACCTGACAAGGTGAGGCTCCTGGAGGGCAGACACTATCTTATTCATCTCTGGAATCCCAGGAACCTTATGACCTTCCTCCAGTGGATAGCACATACAACCACTCAACACATATTTGTTGACTTAAGGACTGCTACTTTCACATGCCATTCTTGTTCATGCCCAGCCCCCTCTGCTCCACTCCAGACTCATAACCAACTGCTCACTGGACATCTTTTCCCCTCTTCGTTACCTCAATGACACCATGACCACAAGTGAACTCATCATCATCCGTGAAAGCTACTCTTCCTCCTGTATTCCTGCCCTCATTTTTAAAATTGGCAATCTTAGTGTCAGTTTTAATTATTCTGTCTTTATTTCCCTTATAATTCTACTTCTTAAGTCCTCCCTCTGCCCTCTCCTTCCTGTTTCCTCTGCCACTGTCCTCATTATCACCCCCCACAGCTGACTGCACCAGCTTTTTCACCAGTCTTCCTGCCTCTAGTCTCACCCCCTGGATTTAATCCTCCACCCTGCAGCCAGAGTTATTTTTGTCAAAGAAAAATCTGATTGTGTCACTTCCCTGCTTAATGATCTTTTCTGGCTCCCCACTGCCTTCAGGATAACATCCACTTCACTACCATACACAAGGTCCTTAAGGATTTGGCTTCATCTAAGTTTCCAGACCCATGTACTACTGGCTGATACAAACTTCTCCTCAGCCATACTGAACTCTTGACAACTCTCATCATAAATCTTATTCTTTCAAGCCTTCCTACCTTTGTATGTTCAGTTCCCTTTCCTTATCCTTCTCTCCTGCATCTGCCTGGCTTATACTGTTTTGTCCCTGAAGACTCAGCTTAAGCATCACAACAGCCTCAACACTTTTTAAGAAAGCCTGCTCTGAACATAGTACCTCCCTGCACCACTGGTGAGCTTAATGTATTTATGTGTCTCCCTAGTACCTTGTGCCTATTCCAACCAGTAATCATATCATGCCAGAATACTAGTTTACTTGTCAGTGTCTCTCTGTGTGCCATAAGCTTCTTGAAGTGAGGAATGGTATGAGTGTGGTTTATTTCTGTATCTGCAGTGCCTAGTTAGAATCGTTGCCTGGAAGACACCAAAAACTTAACAACCAAAACAAATGTTTAATGCCTTCTTGACTTTGCAAGTGCTGGTCCCTTTTCTTGGCTTACTCCACATGATAAATTCCCAGGTCCCCACTGTATCTCTAGCACCTGGCAGAGTACATGACATACAGAGGTGCTCTAGGAATCCTGAATGAATGAATGAATGAATGAATGAATGAATGAAACGAAGCTCAAATACTACCTTCCTGACTTCTTACCAGCACTAGGTGTAGCTGGTTGGTCTCCAGCCCCAGTCCTCATAGCACATTGTATCTCCTCCTAGAATACTTGCCACACTGTGCTATTCACATGGTTGCTTCCCTGCTAGACTGGGAGCTTAGCTCCTTGAAGACAGGATTTTATCTCACTCATCTGTGTCTCTGCAGTCCCTAGCACAGTGGCAGGCATACAAGAGATGTTCAGAAAGTATTTGGTGAGTGAATAAATGGATGACCAAGAATATTAGACTTAGGTCTGTAAGAAGTATCTGAATGGCTGTTCTGGACTGAAAGTAGACCGTTCAGTATGTACAGCTGCAGGAGGCAGAAAAGCTAGGAAGAGCAGTGGCACTGGTTTGTTGGGGTTTTTTTTTAAGATTTTTATTTATCTTTAGAGGGGAAGGGGGGGAAGGAGAGAAACATCAGTGTATGGTTGCCTTTCGTGCATCCCCTGCTGGGAACTGGCCTGCAGGGAACCGGCCTGCAACCCAGGCATGTGCCCTGACTGGGAATCAAACCGCGATTGTGTGGTTCGCAGGCCCGCGCTCAACCCACTGAGCTACACCAGCCAGGGTGCAGTGGCACTGTTTTAATTCAATGGAAGAGTTTTGTTAACTTTGAAAATGGTTTGAAGACCTAATGGGCTCCTGGTAGACAATGTGAGCTCCCTGTGCTAAGAGGTGTACATTCAGAAGATGGGGAATGCTAGGCAGTGATATGAGAGGAGATTTCCACAGCAGTTGTAGGGGTGAAAGTGGGGTGATGTAATGGTGGTGCTAGAGGACCCCCAGGATTTCTTCTGGATGGGGCATCCATTGGCTTTTACCCTTTAGAGATGCCGGTGGATTGGGACACAGCTTCACCAACTAGACTTTTCTTAGCCAGTCTGAGCACACATAGTTGCTCATTATTTCTCCTCGGGGGTGGGGCCACCTTACTCCTGTTTTTATCTTTAAAAACTAGCAAGGTATCTGACACATAGTAGCAGCCCAACAACCGTTTGCTGGATTATATCTGACTATCCAGATATTGAAGACCCTTCACCTCACTGACTCAGTATTTTTTAATGAAGTTAATTAAAACTCCACTCTGTTGCAGGGTGTGGCTCATGTGATTCATTAATTATTTCCCAGCTACCTATTATATACTACAAGCAAGGCCACACCTTAAGCACTGTGAGGAAGTAACATGGACTCTCTCTTGAAGAAGTTTACAGTGTAGTGGGCAAGAGAAGCTCTGAAGACAATAAGTATAGCAGATGTATAAAGTACCCAGAATGGGTCCTACTACATAGTAGGTATTCATGGAAGGCTGAACACTGGCTTCCCAAAGAGGTCTGTGTCTTAATCCCCAGAACCTGAGAATGTTACATCAGGTGGCAAAAGAGATTTTGCAGATGTGATTAAGTTAAGGATGTTGAGATAGAGAGATTATCCTGGATTATCTTGGTATGCTCTTAATGTAATCACAAGTTTCCTTACAAGAGGGATGCTGAGAGAGATTTGACTCAGAAGAGAAGGCCATGCAAGGAAAGCAGAGCCAGTGAGCATAAGACATGCTGCTGCCTCTGAAAATGTAGGAAGAGGCCATGAACAAGGAATACAGTTCTACTGCACACTAGAAAAGGCAAGGAAACTGACTCTCCCCTAGAACCTCTGGAGGGAATGCAACTGTGCTGACACCCTGAGTTTAGCCCTGTGGACTCATTTCAGCATCTAGAACTGTACAAGAATAAATCTGTGATAACATTATAGCAGCGATAGGAAACTAAGGCAGCACTCAATAAATATTTGTGAATAACTAGATTTTGTATAAAGTTCCATATAAGAGGTTAAAAGCACAGGGATACTCTACTGATTGGAAGACAGCCCAGGAACTTGAAAAATGACTCAAGGAACCACAGCTAACTTCTCCCTTGACTTGATTGGCTTGGGGAGCATTTATGCCATTCACTGCTTGCCCATCATGGTACTGGTACCTGTTGCCGCTTTGGTAATCACCTTGGGCTGCACTTCTAGGGCTCAGTTGCCTGAAATCCTCTGTCGTGTAGCCCTAACACCTGAAAGCAGGAACAAGATATGGTTCTCTTTTCACTGAATTCTGGTAAGCAATTTAATCTGCTTTAAATTGTGGAACACTCATATGCATTTTTATGTTGTTTTCTAGTTACATCATACATCTGAATCTTATCTTCAATTACATATGATCCTTCATGGCAGGGACTATATGGGTGTGTGTGTGTGTGTGTGTATTTGTATCTTCTGTGATACGAGCCATTCTAAAAGGATTGAGGATGTACTTACTCATTACTGATAATCAAGAAGCTGTGTAGGGAAGGAATGTTATCTTATGCTCCCTTTTCCAGACCACAACCAGCAAGCTGACTCAATTTATCTGTCTAGCCATCTGTCCATCCATTCATCCATCAAATATTGATTGTTATCTTACCATAGGCCAGGCATATACTTGCTACATTCAGTGGATACAGAAGTAAACACTTGGTTTCTGTTATTGGAGGCTTGGCTGACAACTAACACATTATAACATAACACGATATGCTACCGGCAAAAACAAATACTATTAAAACAGAGGCAAGAGCAATTAATTCTGTCTATAGGAGTCAGGAAGAACTCCAGGAAGGTGACAATTAAACTGTGCCTTGAAGAAGAAGTAGTTTTCCAGGAAGAGAAGAGGTGTGGGGGGCATGCTAGACAGAGGGAGAGTATGGGAAGGCACAGAGTAGTTGTGAAAAAAACTGGCTAGAACTGGGAATGGCAGGTGATGAGGTTAGAAAGGCAGGTTAAGGCCAGACTTTTAAAGCTATCTTGGGAAGTGACTTGCATTTTATATGTGAATGGTGAACAATGGATCCGATTTCTACTTCAGGTGGAAAGCAGCTCCTAATAGAAAGCTTGTACTGCAAAGAAGATGTTTTAATGGTGGAATTACTATATAAAAATCTATCTTATTTAAAGAAGCAAAACACTGCTGAGAGTCAGTTTTCTGAAAAGTGTAAGTTTGGAGGGACCCCTGAGTTAATTCTTCCTTTTCTTCTACTGAACAGAAAAACAGAATGTTGGTTTTTCAGAAAAAAATTCTTTTCTGATTACTAAATGGCATGACAAGTCTACTATAAGATCCAGAAGTTCTGCTTCTTCTTCTGAAAAACAATAGCTTTTCAGTGAGCTATAAATCTCATTGCATACAATTCACTCATTGAAACAGTACAATTCAGTGGTTTTTAGTTTGTTCACAGAGTTGTATATCCATTACCACAATCAATTTTAGAACCTTCTTTTCATCCTAAAAAGAAATCCTGTACTCATGAGCAGTCACTCTCCCTCCTTTTTCCTGAAAGCTGGGCCCTGGCAACCACTAATCTATGTTCTGTCTCTATAGATGTACCTACCCTGAATATTTCATAGAAGTGGAATATGCAATATGTGCTCTTTTGTGACTGGCTTCTTTAACTTGGCATGTTTTCAAGGTTCATCCATGTTATAGTATGTGTCCATACTTTTTCCCTTTTCATTGTAGAACATGGTCCCATTGTATGGATAGATTACATTTTACATTCATCAGTTAATAGGCATTCATTTTTTTCCCTACAATCTTAGACTTTACCGACAATGAAGAAGAGTTCCAGTTTTTCCACATCCTTGTGAGTACTTGCTATTGTCCATCTTTTTGGTGACAGCCATCCTAGTGGCTGTGAAGTGGTATCCCAATATAGATTTGGTTTGCATGTCTCTAAAGACTAATAATGTTGAATACTTATTAATGTCTTTATTGGGCATTTGTATATATTTCAAGAAAGGTTTATCCAAGTTTTTTGCATATTTTTCAATTGGGTTATTGTTCTTTTGTTAAGTTACAGGAGTTTTTTATATATCGTACATACAAGATCCTTATTAGAGATGTGATTTGCAAATATTTTCTCACATTCTATGAGTTAGCATTTTACATAATTGAAGATATTGTTTATAGCACAAATGTTTTTAATTATGATGAAGTCCAGTTCATTTTTTATTTTGTCACTTGTGCTTTTGTTGTAGCTAAGAAATTACTGCCTAACCCAAGGGCACAAAGATTTACTTGTGTTTTCTTCAAAAATTTTAAAGATTTTTTTATGTATTTTATTTTTTATATAGTACCAGGTAAAGATCCAACTTCATTCTTTTGCATATGGTTATCCAGTTACCCCAGAACCATCTGTTGAAGACACTGTTCTTTCCCCCATTGAATGGTCTTAGTATCCTTGTTAAAAACCAATTGACCAAGGATGTATGGTTTTATTTCTCAACTCTCAATTTTATTCCATTGACCTATGTCTTCCCTTATGCCAGTTACAGACTGTTTTGATTACTGAAGATTTGTAATAAGTTTTGAAAGTGGGAAGTATGAGTCCTTCAACTTCATTCTTTTTTAGAATTGTTTTCCTTATTTTGGGTACCTTGAAATTTCGTAAGAATTTTAGGATCATCATGTCAATTTTTATGAAAAGCCTGGGTCCAGATGGTTTCATTGGTGAATTCTACCAAGCATTTAAGGAATAAATAATACCAGTTATCATCTTCCAGAAAATAGAAGCAGAAACAACAGGTCCAGAGTCATTTTATGAGCCTAGTATGATATCTTGTATATAAAAAAAATCTCAGGATTCTACTCAATAAAACTTAAAAGTAAAAAAATGAGTTCAGTAACATTGCAGGACACAAGGCTAAAATACAAAAATCTATTTTATTTCTATACCATAGCAATGAACAATCCAAAAATGAAATTAAGAAGAGTCTATTTATACAATACATACTTGGGAGTAATTTTTTTAATCCTCACCCAAGGACATTTTTTCATTGCTTTTAGAGAGAGAAGAAGGAAGAGAGGAAAACGTCTACGTGAGAGAAGCATGAATAGGTTGCCTTCCTGTACACACTTGGGCTGGGGATCGTATGTGCCTGGACCAGGGATTGAACTTGCAACCTAGGTATGTGTCCTGACCACAAATTGAACCCACAACCCTTTGGTTACAGGACAATGCTCCAACTGAACACCAACCAGGGCTACCTAGGAATAAATTTTTAAAAAGAAGTGTAAAACTTGTGTTCTGAAAACTATAAAACATTGTTGAGAGAAAATTTAAAAGGTCTAAAGAAATGAAGTTATGATTCTTCAAATGCATGTTTTCAAGGGGTAGTTCCAGACCTTCATATATGCTGATTATTACATGAAAGAATGAAGAAAACAGCTGATACTTTTTCTGATGTGGAAAGATGCCCTTTAGAAATTTATTTACTTCATATATTTTGAATGTTTACCTGCAATTAGCTAGAAGTCTGAAATGAGTTTTTATAATTCTGTCCACCATTTTCTACAAAGCTGCACTTGTTGGAACTTCTGTACTTTTCCATGGTTGTTGACAGTTCAGGACAAGGACAGTTTTTCTAGCTATAACTTCAGCATTTAAGAGGACCCCCATTCAAGCTTGTGGCCTTTATGATCCAGGATTGTGTTTAATGAGTTCATTCTTACTTTCAAATAAGGTACGTTGCCCCTTATATTCAGTACCAGCTGATCATACCTCTTAACCATTATAGGAATGTGTTATTGGTACTTCCATTGTTGTTACTTCATCTAATGCTGTTATGTGTACCCTTTTGGATAATTTCCATGTTAAAGAGTTAAAGAGTTGAAATGGTTATAAGAGATCAACAGGAGAGAAAAAGTCAATTGGTCATATGTGAGAGGTACATCAGAGACAGAACGCAAGATGGCTTTCCCAGAAATTGAAAATGGCCAAAATTGTCAGTGATCTTTTTCCTTTTTAAAATCTCTTACCCATCTAATCTTAACCCTCTCTTAGTACCATCACATTTCTTTCTCTCTAGTCAGTACCCACATTCCTGTTGGAAAAAATCAGGAAAATAATTTCTTTGAAATCTGCTCTTTTACTACGTATTGTAAACTATGTATGTATTTAACAAATAGCAATACTGTTTATGTTATAAAGTAAGTAGAGCATGCACTGTAAAATATTTATATACCTAACAAATAGTAATACTAAGGTAAACCATAGAGCAGACACATCCCTAACAGTTTCTGTGATAATTGACTCTTTGCAATTACGTCTTCAGTTCTACAGAGAAATTAATTTAAGGAACTCGGTGGGCGAATCCTGTTACAGTGAAGACTCCTTCTATAAAGTGAGTTCTCCATCCAACCCCTGTGCCTATCCTTTTGGCAATGTGCATTTTTTTTATTTCCTGGGCTTTCTTAAATTGGAACACACCTGTACTTGATCTTTAAGACAGTGCTGAAAGCACAATTAGAACTCATTAGCTTTCTTTTCCTCTCTGCTGGGTGTAATGATCTAGGGAAGGAAAAATGAGCTAACAAGTCCTAGCTTGTGTCATTATAGCTTATGACTGGTTAACATATTATGTGATTGGATGTTTCCTTGCCTAATGTCCAAAACTCATCATGTTTACTGAAAAACATGGGCTCCTTTTCCTAACACTCTGCTTACTACTCCTGCAGCCGCTTCATGCTGCTATCTCTTGTGCAAACCAAGTCAATGACTTCTGCAGATCAAGAGTTTCTGTGTCATTTATAATGCTATTATTTCCTCTATCAAAGAGGGTGACTGGAAAACCAAAAATCCTTCTGCAATTTGATTTCATAGTTATGTTCAGCAAGTCCTTTTAGAGACTTACATGTTCCTATGATAGAACATGAGGTAGGAACCAGGAAACCTAGGTCTCTCTGCTTCAGTTTTTCAACTTAGCAACAAGTTCCTACCTTATCTACCTCCTTCACAGGACTTTAAATAAAGGCATTTAAATAAATTCAAAGTACTAACCATCCTAATTCTCCAACTCATATTTTTTTCTCTCATTAAGACCCAATTCTAATTTAATATAGCTAAATAAATCAGCTTCGTGCACACCTGCTCTCTCCCCATAAAACATGCACACGAAATACATGCACCTGATTGTGGGAAACCAGAAATTAGTCCCACATAATGGATTTTCTTTTAACCACCCACTCTACATTTATAGTCCACTTTAAGGGCTCCATGCCTAGAGTTGGCAGCTCTAAGAACAGTGAGATCAGTTTGTCTACAGTTGTTCCCAACCTTTTTTGGCTCTGGTACACCTACACTTGCTTCCAAAAATATACCCCACAGTCTGGTGCTCAATGGAATGAAAATCTTTCCTGAGCTAATAGAATATAAAACAGAGAAGGCCATGGACATAGTTTTGCAGTTAGGGTACTCATAACAACACAATGGGGCATACTTGTGAAAATGCTGTACTTGACCCTGCACCAAGAGAAAGGGACTTTGGGCTTGGTGTTTTACCCAAAGGTAGGAAAGATTTACACTTGTCAATCTGCATCCCCCAGCTTGGCCTCCCTTGTTATGAAGGATATACTTTGGAAAAGATGGCTGGCCAAGGTAAATGCTGTAGTCAATAACATTAGAATCAGCAAAAACTAACTAGTTTGTACAAGGACAGAAATCACGGTGTTGGCCTTATTAGCACTGTATTCTAAACTAAATGCCTGAGCTAACTAGGCACTGATACTGCCTGTGAGAAATTGGACCTTTATCGGAAACAAAAATGTACTTGAATACTAACACAGATAAATCATTCAGTCTCCATGACCGACATTCGACATTGTCTCTTTCCAAAGTTAACATCTGATAAGGTAGAAAGAGGACACCTTATTTACCTGAACAGGTTTAAAAGTCCATAATATGTACCATTATTCCCAATAATTAATTTTCTTTCATGCAAATGGCTTGAATTCCAACTATTTATACCACACTTCCTATGATTTGCATATATTTCTGAGAAATTTTTAGTAAAAATTGGTAATATTCATATTAAATAAGCCTTGGAGGGAAAACAGAAGTCTCTAAAGTCATTCGGGGTAACTTCTTTATGGATGTGCATCTCTCTGATCAAAAATTCAGAGCTAGTGATTCCTGGTCAAGACATTTATAAGAGCTTAACAACCTTCAAGACACCACCGAAGGGAAGCTGTAAAAATCACTTAGAGAGGCTTTGTTAGTTGTCTGGAATAAAGTCCATAATTACCACCCGACTGAATCCACCTTGTATAATTTATTATTACTCCTATGTTAAAGTACAGGAGACAAGATTAATGATTTTAATTCCTCTCAATTTATACCTTATCTTAATTTGCCCACAGTCTCCAGAAGAGTTTAAAGAGCCATTTTTATTAAATTCCAAAGGTAATACATAAAAGGCATGGAAACTAAAGATTTTCAGAAGAAACATCCACTAAATTCTAACAAAGACCAGTTAGAAAGTGAATGTAGCTTAGTAGCATTTCAGATAAATTTAGTAGTAGCAACTGTATATAAATGTGTGCATAGTTAGATTAAGTATTTTAAAATATGTTGGAAAAAAGGGAGCTGAGTTTTATCTTGATGATAACACAGTTTATAGTAAAGACAGGTTGGGGTAGAAAATTAAATGAGCTCTATCCAACTCTTATTCCTTCCTCTTCCCCTTCACAGAGCTCTTGATTCTTATATTTAAACAGTAAAACGGAAAACAAAGACTCTCAGTAAAGTTCAGATGTTAGAAAAAAATAGAAAGTAAAACCAATTAATTCTAGATACATACTTTGAATTTGTACTTTCAATTTCCATTTAAGTTTCCTAAGCTGATACCCACATGGGTTTGGTGACTATGAGCAATAAACAGATATTGTCCTCCTCTAGTAAGAACTAGCTTCAGAAACCATTCAGATTTATTACCAGAACAGGTGCCAGAAAGAGCAATAAAGATGAGTTGTATTCCTCGGGCTATTTGAAATGACTCTATTCAGTAGACTAAAAAAAACACATTAAAATACAGATAATAGGCTGAAAAATACCTAATACTGAGTATCATGACCAGTACATCTTAAAACTGTTCAGGTCATAAAAAACAAGGGAAGTCAGAAAACGTCACAGCCAAGAGCCTATGGAGACCTGATGACTAACTGTAATGTGGTGTCCTAGATGGGATTCTGGAACAGGAAAAGGACATTAAGAAAGAACTAAGGACATCTAAATAAACTATGAAATATAGTTAATAATAATATATTGGTTCATTAATTGTAACAAATTATCATATTCTGGAAAGATGTTAACAATATGGAAAACTGGGTATGGGTTACATGGGAACTCTGTAAGATCTACTCAATTTTCCTGTAGATTTAAAACTATTCTAAAAATATTAATAGTTTGCTAAACATGGGTTATATGTCTCAGGCTATCTGAAATGATTCCATTAATGAAAAATGCTTAATAGTGAAGGCCCAGCTCATGGGGACCAAGGGCACTCAGAAACCTCAAACATCGAATGCAAACAGCGCAAGGACTCCATACCCCTAAAGAAATCCAGCTGGGAAAGCTGTAAATCTAGGCACTCAAAATCCCTTCAAGAATTTCATTGGGAACAATTGATAATTAAGGCAATAAACAAAGCCTGTTTAACTTTCTTCATCCTAAACAACCTTACAGCTCTAAAACACATTTGTGGACAGCACATTTCAAAAGCAGCAAATCTCTATTTGCATAAGCCGAGCTAACAATTCTGGGAGTGAGGGTGGGGAGGCAGGCCAGCCCAGGTGACTAGCATCCTTCATCAGTTACCAGCTCCTCCTGAGGGAGAGAGCTGCTGATGCGGCATCAAAGGCCACCCTGCCTTTCATGACACCCAGCTCAGGAGGCACTATAATGTGCATTATTGTCAAATAGCATGACTTACACAAGTAAAGCCCACAAACTCCATGTCAGACTCTTGCTGTCCTCTTGCTGAAGGATTCTTTTCAAAAGAAGATGTTATTTATTTATTTTTAGAGAGGGGAAAGGAGGGAGAAAGAGGAGAGAAATGTCCATGTGTGGTTGCCTCTCGCACTCCCTGGGGAATCTGTCCAGGCATGTGCCCTGACTGAGAACTGAACCAGTGACCCCTTTGTTCACTGGACGGCACTCAATTCACTAAGCCACACCAGCCAGGGCTTGTCTAAAGATTCTTTAAGTGCCAAAGATGGTGGGTGCTATATTTATCAGCTAGGTTATGAACTCTGAAGGACTGTTTTTTAATGGAAATATGGACTACAGTTAATTAGTCAAACACAAATTTAAAAGTGAAAAATGTCTTGATTCTAAATATTAATTTTCTCAATTTATAAATATTGAAGACTTATTATGAGCCAGATACTGGACTGATGAAATAAATTAGCTCAGGAGAACACTCTGAACTGATGAAACAGTTTAGATGAACATCAGATCAATAAATAGAAATGTGGATGACGTTAATAGAATCTCAAGCAGAGAACATTCTTGATTTAGTCTTGCACGCCCCCTAGTGATCCTGTGGTTGAAGTGCAAAGCTTATATAACAGCCCAGAGTTTGGTTATTTGATTTTGAGCACTCAAACCTCTAACTACTGTGTGGAATGCTCTCATTCATTCCCTCATTCATTCATTCATTCATTCATTCATTCATTCATTCATTCATTCATTCCCTCCCCCTTTCTCTACTGGTTCTGCTAATTTCATAATATCTGTTAAGATATTATCATGATTCAGACAACAAATATGGCCTACCAGGAGAAGGCACTTGTTGGCGTACCATTTGTTGATGGCCTACCATGAGAAGACACTAACTGATCTTCCAAATTAATGTTTTTTCTTTATTTTGCAAAAATTTTGACATTCGATAGGTCAAGGGAAGAGGTACTACCATGAAGTACAATTCATTCCCCCAAAGTGTTGGAAATCAACATTTCTCACTCATCTTTCTCCTGCCCATCATTCACCCAATGAAATTTTATTTATGTGCCAAGTAGAGTTCTAGACAGTGGCACTATAGTAATGAACAAAACAGATAAAATCCCCAACCCCTATGAAGTTTATATTCTAGTGTGTGTGGTGGGGGGATGAGGCAAAATGTAAAATAAAGAATAATTGAATTAAATAATTTTTTTAGGTGATCAATACTAGAGCAGTGATTTTCAAACTTTTCCATCTCATGGCACATATAAACTAATTACTAAAATCCTGTGGCACATGAAAAATATATTATTTTTTTGTCAACCTGACAAAAACTAGGTATAATTTTGGGTCATTCACACCAGATGGCTATGGTTGTATTGGCTGTTGTCATTTTTTTTATTTGACAATCTAAGGGAAAAGAGGTCAGTGCCCCTAGCTAAATAGGCACACCAATTGAAAAACTGCTGCTATGGAGAATATGAAAGGGAAAGGGCAATGGAGCCTTTTTGCACTACAAATCTGAAAAACATGATCACAGAAGGCCTTACTGAGAAAGTGACATTGGAGCAAAGGCTTCAAGGCAGTGAAGGCGCATTATCTGGGGGAAGAGTATTTCAGGCAGTGGGAACAGCAAGGGTGAAAGCCTAGAGGTAGGAACTTACCAGGGCAAAAGCCTGGTATGTTCAAGGAACAAGGTGAGTCCAGTGGCCAGAGAATAGCAAGGAAGGGAAGAGAACAGCAGTTCTACAGGGAGAAAGAAGAAAATGGTAGGGCTTTGTAGACCACAGTAGGGACTTCAAGTGGCTTTTACTCTGAGTGAAAAGGGGAGCTAATTCTGTGTTTTGATTAGAGGAGTGATGGGAGCTGACTTTTAATAGCATCACTTTGACTGCTGTGTGGAGAATAGACCAAGGAGGGGCAAGGCCAGTAATAGGAACACAAGTTGGGAGGCAGTTGCAATAATCCAAGAGAGGTATGGCAGCTTGGACTAATGTTGTAGTGCTGGAGGTACTGAGAAATTGTCAGATTATAGAATATCTTGAAGATTGAGTTGACAGGTGTTTGTTTGTTTGTTTGTTTGTTTGTTTGTTTTTACAGATTGCATGTGGAGTATGAAAGAAAGGAGTCAAGGATGATTCCAATATGTTTGACTTAACAACTGGGAGAATATGGCTGCCATATGTGGTGGGCATCAGGAGTTAGGTTTTGGACATATCATGTTTGGGATGTCAACCAGATACCCACCAACCAATCTACTCTTTACCACCTTCTACCTATCTATCTATCTACCCAATCCAATTTCTTTATGTTGCAAATTTCTTGATATCTCTTTACTTTTTGGTGTGCCATTTCCAATCTTAGTAACAATACCGCCACTTGCTTATACAAGAAACAGGGTATTTTTAATATTTTTCTTCTTACCCCTAACAGCCAATTGATCACCCCAAGTTCTGTGTTCTATTTCCTTTTCAACCCACTACCACTACTGTTGTTCAGCCTTTCAAAATCTCTTTTCTGGTCTTTGAGCATAATAGTTTTTTTTTTCCCTTTATTAGTAGGACTGGGTAGAGTGGTCCAGCAGATATGGAATGGAAGTGGAGGCAAGGGGCAGAACATAAGTAAGAGTGTTATTTACTTCTAGTCCTGGTACCTCTATCTGTAAGCAAATACCAGAATTGCATTTAAGAAAGAATTCTGATGTTAAGCTGGAAAAAGCATACCTATGATAGGATTATGAGTTCAAGGTACCCTTGGGTGGTCTCCCAAACTATTTCCTGATCAAAATCTTCCAGAGAATCAAGCAGTGGGCCAATCATAATGTTGCTGGAAAGCTAGCATCTCTTTTATGATGAAACTGGTCTCTCAGCCTTGGTTCGCTGGGCTAACTGCGGGGTACACAATAGACAAGTGCACCAGGGAGTAAGTGATTACAGAGTAGGTAGGGTATGAAGTTCTAGGATGTAGGAGGTCTATGGGTAGATGACTGAATTTCACTTCAAAGGTTTCTAAGTGAGTCCAATTTTTGGCATGGGCAGATGGGGCAGTGCCAAAAGGAAATCTAACTGGTGTCTCACACCTCAATGATTCAGTTAGTGTAGTACAAATCCCACTCATGCAGCAAACACTTTTTAATGCTTGGTATGTGTCAGGCATTATTCTATGTACTTTACACACATTAGTTCATGTACTACAACTGCTTTGTCAGGTAGGTACTATTATTATGTCTACTTTATAGGTGAGGAAATCAAGGAACTGAGAGTTTAAGTTAGTTTTTCAAGGTCACATGGAAAGTGGCAGTGTTGGAATTCAAATCCAGGCAGTGTGACTTTAGATTCCATGCTCTTAACCCCTATACCATATTGTATGGTGAAGGCTAATTGAATGTGCCCTTGGGTAGTCCACCCTTGGGTGGCCAAGGTATTGACCAGAATCAGCAATGTCAATGATTCCAGTGGCTACCCAGGACAATAGTTGGCTGGAAACAGTAAATACCATGAAGGGAAGAGGTCTGGAAGGAAGAGTGTAGTGAGTTAGAAATGAATTTTCAGAAAGCTGGAGTGTAACACTACCTGTATTATGTGTTGGAGGTGCAACAGCAATATTACTCCCCCAGGACCTGGTTAATTCATATGGGCTGGCAAGTTTTCTGCTGGTAGTGGAATGATGAAGAGATAATGAGGAGGGGGAGGATTTTAGGTGGCATTCTCCAAAACTAGTGTATGAACTAGGCAGGGGTTGCAAAAGGGACAGATGGCCATAGAACCTGTGAAGGCAGCAGTGGCTTGTATGAATAGAGCTAACAGGGAAAGAGGAATCCACCACCAGTAAGTAAAGTGTTACACATGTGGGAAGGGGGAAAATCTCCACTCAAGTTCATTGGGAAAATGTCTCAAAGGCTTGAAGGTCTTTGCCTCAATGGCAGGAATCATAGCAGCATACTAGAGGTTACACCAGATATGGAGCAACCAGAAGGGCCCTTATACCAAGAGTTCTCAATCCATGCTGTGCATTAGAATCATGTAGGGAGGCACTGGTAAAAATCAATATTCTTTGGCTGTATCCCTAGAACATCTTTTCAGAAATCCTCAGTTTATTATTAAGATGCAAGTGGTCTGTAGACCACAGTATGAAACACATCCAATGCAGCCTATACACAAAGTTTGAATAGGCTGCGTTGGCCTGCTGGAGTGGTACCAATGGGTACAGGCATCCACTGATCCAAGTAGAATGGGGCACTCTGAAACAACTTAAACCTTCGAGCTGCCCCAGGATGGACATGAATCTTTGTGCTCTACAATGCATCTTCCTGCTTTCTGTGCTGTGGCTGTGCTAAATGGCCATGATTATCAGGCAGAAACCCATTTCTACTGCCCCTTAATATTCTAAATTCTGAAACAGGGTAGGTGCTTTGGGAAGGGTCTACTTCACCTGGTGTGAGCTCAGTTTAGAAGTCTGTGCTGGCTTCTCTGGTTTCAGCTTATAATCACAAACTTACTGTTCCTCTTAAAGGAAGTGTCTCCCTATCTTGAAATGGGCCTTGATCACTAAGAGCTCTCATTTCCACTTGGGGTAACTGACCTTGGTAAGGACCAATTTCCTGGAGATGTGGGTGCAGGGGCAGAGATCAAAGCACCCAGGTACTCCTATAACAGGACAACAGTCTCCCATATCCTCCTACACACACTCCTACACCTAGATGTTGAAGGCATTAGTCAATGGTATAGGCCAGGACTGGGGTAGACAGCCATTAGCTACTGAAAGGTCATTTTTGTGTCTGGGGACCAAATCATTTTCTCTTAAGAAGAAAGGATTGTGGGATGGTGAAGATGCAGAGGCAGTAGATGAATTGCTGGTGCTATCAAGGGATTGTTAATATCCTCAATCACCCTAGGGAACTCTACTTCAGAAAGGCTTATAACTTCCAGTCAAGATGGTGGTGTAGGTAAACACAGGACTTGCCACCTCCCACAACCACATCAAAATTACAACTCAACTACAGAACAACCATCATTCAGAACCACCTGAAATGTGGCTGAAAGAAAGTCCTACAACTAAAAATATAAAGAAGAAGCCACACTGAGATTGGTAGGAGGGGCAGAGACGCAGAACAGGCAGGTCCCACATACACATATGCCAGAAAAAAATTGAGAGGGACATCTGGGCTGTGGAGGTCCTGCCTGAGGAGTGAGGGGTCCCAGCTCCACACCAGGCACCCCCTCCCTGGGTTCCAGTGCCAGGATGAGAATTCCCTATGATTTCTAGTGATAAAAACCAGCAGGGTATGGTTCAGTGAGAAGGAGGGCTCCTGGAATCCCAGGCAGTCCCTCTTAAAGGTCTTAAGCAGGTACTTACTTGGACTCACTCTCTCTGAGCTCCAGCATGGGGGCAACAGCTCAAAAGGCACCAGAGACATAGGCAGAGGAACTGAATTGTCTGGATTTAAGATGAGAGCTGGCAAGGGCAGCTTTCTCCAAGACTGGGGTGCTGGCAGAGGCCATTGTAGCATAGAAAATATAGTCAATACTATTGTAATAACTATGTATGGTATCAGATGGGTACAAGATTTAGTGAGATGATTTCTTAGTAAATTATATAATGTCTAATCACTGCAGTGTATGCCTGAAACAAATATAATATTGTATGTCAACTGTAATTTTAAAAGAAAAATACTTTTAAAAATTAAAAAAAAGAAAAAAGGCTTATATATTATAAACAACATTTTCATTCTTTGGGACTTGGCCTAGAGATAGTGCTACTGTAATTGTTTCATTACCATGAAGCTCAGAAAATTCTGTAAAGTCAAATTAAGTGAATTTATCAAAAATATTGCCCAACCAAATAACTATTCTAGGAGGTGATGCATGATCTCATTTGCGGGAAGAAGGTAGGAGCACCACACAGGAATTTTCCATTCATTGCCTTTCTTGATCTAAGTTGTAGGTGCCATAAGGTATAGCTAGTTATAGAATTGAGTGAGAACGTTTCAGATAAACAGAAAGGATTTTGTACAGTGATTATATTGAGGATGGAATTATCTTGACAAGAACTCCCTGCTTTTTGTTTTCCAAAAGAGTCTCAAGGCCAATGTGGAAGAGATGAAGGATGTGATGAAACCAGCTGCGAGCTGCTGTCCACAGTTTTACTCTAGAGAGGGCCTTGATTCTAGAGTCAGAGAGCATCCAGTCCTTTGGTAATGAGACTCCTGGTGTTGGCACCACCACAGTCACTCTTGCCAGTTAGGGGTGATCCCTCCGTCTCTTGGTAAGGAGTATCTCCATTTGCCTTGCAGGTATGGCTTGGACCCAGCAGTGTGAGGGGTGGGTTGAACAGGGAATTCTATGTGATGTTTACAAGGTGAAGGGGTATAGGGAATGTTGGCGGTGGAACTCTGACAAAGCAAAGGGCATGAGTCTCAAGGGCAACAGTGACTAGTCTACTTTTAGCCAGGAGCAGCTTATTGGCAAAGTGGAAGTATAAGGTAAGTGCAGTGGGTGATGAGTAGTACCAGGGCCAACTTCAGCTGCATAGGCTGTGGGACCTACTGAACCAGGGATTTACCTGAGAAGCTACCTAAGTCCCCTGTAGTGTAACACAATCTAAATATAATAAATGATAAAAGTCTTTTATCAAACACTTACTGTATGTTAGGCTCTTTACTAAGGTCTTTAATGCAATTCTCAAATTTAATCCTTATAGTCTACATAGGTACTATTATCATTTTCAATTTACAAATGAGAGGGGAGTTTTTTTAATAACTAGTAATTGAGGGAACTGGGATTCTCTGTGCAACACTGAACCACTGTGATATACTGTATTCCTTGGTTCTATTGGAACACATCTCATCTCCTAGTGGCTAGGGGTGGGGGTGCCATAGGGACAAAGCATGTCTTAGCTTGTTCCTAATTTGCTGGTTGTCTGGGCAGTTTTCTGATGGGAGGCCTGGTGCATTATGGGTTGGACACGTACTGACACAGAATGATCCCGACTACTAAGGTAAAGGCTTGACTATTTTGTCTGCTGACGTACTGTACTGCAGGTGCCAGCATGAAACCGGTATGAGTACAAAGTGATAGGGACATGCCATCCATGGTTGAAGGAGGGGTCTGCCTTAGTAGTGACAGAATGTGGCTGACATTGAATCCAGTCCTCCATTTGCATGCAAGTATCTATTTGTCTATAAAGGCTGGGGCGGGGGGGGGGGTGCAGCTAGAGAAGGGGGTCTGGCTGTTTGGTTAAAAATCTATACTGCGACTAGAGCCCTGTGGGGGAACGGGAACAATAATACTCAGTGATATTCACTCTATCTGTGCATAAGGAACTGAACTCTTGAGAATGCAGCTCTAGGAGCTTTGATCTTAACCCCTAGGTATGTAGTAACTCAAAGCTCCATTATTTTCATAGAGCTTGCCAAGGACACAAGGCAGTTTCATGGCTTTACCAAACACTGCCCCCAAGTGGAAGTATGTGGAACCAACAACATTCTAGGACAATAATCTCTCCCTCTCCTAACAGGGAAGCCCGATGAGGGGCACCCAGCTGACATAGGTACTGTGTTGCCAGGTAGAAGGCTGGCATGCCATAGGACAAGAGGACAAATAACAAAATTGTGGGAGGAAGAAGGGCATGTTTGAACGGGAGAGGCAGGTCTTCAATGGATTATCAGAATGAGATAAAGGAATATTGGGAGCTGTAGGCAGAGTCAAACAGAATAAGACACAGAGGAAGCAAAGATAAAGAATAGCCAAAGTGGACAAATGAGACGTGATTTGACACATTCCACAGGCTAGAAGTCACTGTCCTGTGGTGGGTTTTAATATCTTCTAGTACATGTTTTACATGGATATGGTTTGAGTCCTGTTTAAGGGAATCTGGAATAGACGAGATGACTTCCTAGGAGACAAACAGTGGAATCGAAGGATTCCAAGAGGCCTGTGAGCCAGTGCTAAAGGAGGTTAAGAGCCATTTCAGAGAGGAAGTAGAGGCCAACGGCAGGCAGTTCACATACTTCTCTGTTATACCTCTTTGACTTCTTTTGGTCTGGCTTCAGAAGAGGTAGTGCTCCTCCTCGAAAGCCACTCACCCCATCCTCTCCTCCTTCCTTTGTGACTTTGTTCCATTTCTTATTTTTCTCACATTTTCAATATTTCCCTTTTAGTCTATACATGTTCTTAAGTCTCTTAAAACAGAAACAAACCCAAAAGCTACCCCCCAACCCTCATTTCTTCTTGGCCATTCCCCTCTCCTTTCTTTTGCGTTCAAACTTTTGGGCAGGTGAATGTTCCTCTCCCGTCTATTCCCTTAGTTCCTACTCACCCCACAACAGTTTGTACTCCCTTGATTCTCCAGAAAGTTCTCTTACCAAGGTCACTGATGACTACATTAATTGCCAAATATGACTGACACTGTAGTATCTCTCTGGACTGACCCCTCTACAGCATGTGACAGTGTTGAGAGTTTTCTTCTCTAACCTCCTCTGTCCCCTTAAAATTCCACGGTCTGTTTCTATTTTGATTTTCTGGCTAGCCCTGATTTTTGCTTTTCAGCTGAATTCACTGGGGCCTCTTTTTATACTTGCCCATAACAAGTTAATATTTCCTGGAGTTCTAGGCTCTACTCTGTTTTTCTCCTTCCTCTCCGACTTGCCCCTAAGTAATCTGATCCATTTTCATGCCACTTTATGTACTGGCAATACATCTGTTTCTAGTTTCGGCTTCCAATATCCATTTCCAAGTCTGAGTCTCCAATTTCCCTGGGCATTACCTCTGGTGCACAGCACCACCTAAGTATGTTTATCGAGGTGGTGTAATTCAGGGATTAACTACACAGGCTGAAAATTCAGACCACCTCGATTTCAATCTCAATGCAGTCACTTACTAAGCTTGAGCAAGGTGTTTAATCTCTGTACTCCCATGTGCAAAAGATAGATAATTAACAGTATCTGTTTCTTAATGGTAGAAAATATGAGAAAATGCATGTAAAGTAGCATCTAGCAGTAGTTCACTGTGTTAGCTTATTACTAATTCCTATCTTGTTTGGGACTCTACTCAAGCAAGCCAGAAAGTTCTGAGTCATCTTTTTCATCTTTCATCTCCTCCCATATCCACTGAATCATTAATACCTGACCTTATCTCTTAAATTGTCTCAAATCAGCCTTCACTGTTCTCCATCCTCTGATCTCATTGCCCTGCTTTAGCTCAGGTCCTCATCACTTGTCAGCAGGACTACTGATAACCTATTCGATGTCTCTACCTCCAACCTGCACCTCCTCCAATCCATCCTCTATAACTGCAGTGAGAGTTATTTTCCTAAAACACAAATCTAACCATTTTACTTGCTAACATCATTTTCAGTGCCCCCTCCCATTTCCAACCGCAGAGTTTCTGAGTGTGAGCATCAGAATCACCCTGTGGAGTTTGCAAGGGAAGGTTCTGACACACCACTCCAAACCTACTTCATCAAGATCTCTGAGACCTGGAAATCTGCATTTTTCAATTGGATGATGCGTATATACCCAAAGCCCTTCATGACCCATTTCTTATTTTCCTCTATCACCTGCCATTGCCTACTTTGTACCTTAAACCTCCAGCAATACTGGATTGCATGTAGTCCCCCAAATCCACCAAGCTATTTTACATTGCTCTGCTTTTGCAAGGGTAGCTGAGGTCTTCTGAACTACCCTTTACCTCCTTGCCTCCCTGGCACACTCCTTTTCATTATTTTTAAAAAATTTTATTAATTTTAATTGTTGTTCAAGTACAGTTTTCTGTCTTTTACTCCCATTCCAGCCCACCCCCCCCATGCTCCCCACCTCCCTCCCATTTCCACCCGTTAGTTTTTGTCCATTTGTCCTCTATACTTGTTCCTGCAAACCCTTCCCCTTTTCATTCTTTGAAGTCTTCATCATAATTTCCTGACTGATAAATCTTACTTAACTTCTCTACAGCTCAGTTTCTCAACCATTTTTTCATTATTGCTCCCCCACCCAAGAAGCCTGAAGATTCCTTTTCCTAATTGAGCCACTCATGGAATTTTAATATCACAGATATACTACACATTTGTTTCTATTACAGTGGCCCTTTGGGGAAGGATCATAAACCATGTAACATCTAACCAATCCAGCTCTCAGAAAAAGTCAGTTTTTGCTCCCTTGGGGGCAATACTGGCCCCACTGAGAATGCATGCCCTGCAGTGGCAGATGCTGCCAGTGGCAGATGCTGCCAGATGCTTCCAAACGGGTCCTGAGGTTCACTTTGGTTTCTGTGCTAAGTCTTGACTGATTCTTCCTCTCTCTCTCTCTGTCTCTCTCTGTCTCTCTCTCTCTGACTATTCCTTTGCAATATTCCTTTGTAGGCCTTTCTTCTTTCACCTGCTCTATAAATACTGGCATTCCACAAGGCTCAGGACTTGTTTCTATTTTCCTATGTTATTCTATACATGCTTTCCAGGTGATTTTACCTATTTCCTTAGTTTTAAATGACCACCTGTCATGCTATTGACTCCCAAGCCTGTGTTTTCAGTGAAGATGATTCTCCTGGGCTCTAGCCTCTTGCCAGTTCAAATATAGCCCACAGACGGGCAGCATCTAGTGTCACCTGGGAATTTTTTAGAAAATGCAGATTTTTGCCCTGGCCAGGTGGCTCAGTTGGTTGGAGCATCATCCCATACATCAAAAGATTGTGGGTTTAATCCCTGCTTGGGGTGCATATGGGAAGTCAGTGATGTTTCTCTCTCTCTCCCTCTCTCTCTCAAACCAATAAAAATGCAGATTTTTAGGTTCTATCCCAGACCTCCTGAACCAGAATCTGCATTTTAACAAGATCCCAGGTATTGCATATGTACATTAAAGGTTGAGAGCCTTGGGCTGGACCCTACTGCCAGCTCTCCAATAGACATCTTTAATTAGATGTTCCGTAAGGACATCAGTTCTTATTCCTCACTCTTCTCGGTTAATAGTAACACAATTTACTCAGTCATCTATACAAGAAACCTAGATCACTCCTTCCTTATCATTTATACCAAATTTGTTACCATTCTTACCTATTCCAGGTATTGATGGCTCTTGAATTTATTCCCTTTCCTGTGTTCATCACTGCTTTCACCTAACAGATTTCTGTCAACATACCCCCCCACCAAAATTTATTTGCCAACTATTCCTAAAATGCAAATGATCATGTTACCTCCCCCTGGCTGAAAATTCCTTCAATGATTCTTCACTGTCTAAAGCCAAGGTTTTTAACCAGGGATCCACACATGGACTTTAGCAGATCCTTAAACTTTCTGAAATTATAAGGAAACATTTGTGTATATACATTTTTCTAAGGACAGTATACAAAGCTTTCATTAGATTTTCGGAATCATCCTTGAGCAAAATAGGTCAAGAACCACTGACCTGAAGGACCAAGTCCAAGCAATGTAGCTTGGCATACAAGCACACTTCACACTTCTCCCACCTTACCTCCAGCCACTTGCCTGTAGGAGCTCTTGTCCCAGCTTTAATTACAGACTTACAAGTTTCCTCAGCTTTCACACCTCTGTGCCTCCATACATGCTGTTCCTGGGATAATCCCAGGCTTAACTATATAACATTAAGTGGTGCAGCCTAGCTTTGCACTCAGGTCTTACTTTAAAGTTAGTCATTCCACTCTACAGTGGCTTGACATGTACATCATAACCTAGTACATACAAATACATACACTGGAACAAGTCTCATGAAATACACCTTGATATCAAAAAAATGCTGATTGCAGTCCACTAAATTGATATATTGTTCCACTAATGAGTTGCAACCCTTAGTTTGAAAACCACTGCACTAGGCCTTTGCTGATACAGGGAGTTCTCCTTACCAAGAATTAATTATCTTAGCCCCAGCAGTACTAAGGTTTTGAGGTTTCCTAGGGATACAAAGCTGTCATAACATAAAGCATTTGCTAATGAACTGCCAACTTGTATCAGTCCCCATTCAAACAACCTACTCCTTTAATCTGTATCACTTATCCCCATTTGTCTATTTTTTCAATCACTTTGTTTCTCATGCATTGTCAGATACATCAGCAAGTAATTGGGTGCATATCTATCACAAAGTGAAATTACAAATCTTATAAAAAGATGCAGGATATCATGGAGTCAGCAGACAGAACTGATAACAAGGATCTGGTACACCAGGTTACAACTGAAGAGGAGAAAAATAAATAAGGATAATGATTTTAAAAGTGATTCAAAAGAGTGATTTAAATACCAAGTAATTAAGAACCCTCAGGAAAAATGATGAAGCCCTTGAATATTTTGGAAAAATCAACCCTCTAAATGATCATGCTCCAACTCTCCCATGAACTGAAACGTACCATCTTGAAAAATCATGCAATTTTGTTAGAAAAATTAAGCCGCAAACAAAAACAATCAATTCTTGATACATGGTTTGTTGTAGCATTCAAATTTATGAAAAGAGACTAAATAAACACATTTAATAGCTTATAGTTATTCAAGTTAGCATACTATCAAGCTCTATCCCCTCCATTACTTTAAAATTTTAGTCCTCCCCCTTTTAAAGATTTTTTATTTGTTTTAGACAGAGGGGAAAGGAGGGAGAAAGAGAGGAAGAGAAATGTCATTGTGTAGTTGCCTCTTGTATGCCCCCTACTCGGGACCTGGTCCACAACCCAGGCATGTATCCTGACCAGGAATCAAACTGGCAACCCTTTGGTTTGCAGGCTGGTGATCAACCCACTGAGCCACACCAGACAGGGCTAGTTCCTCTTTTAAATGGATTCACTAAGAGGCCTTTTTGTCCGGTACCAACTGTCCTCAAATAATAGACCTCTTCATTTCCATATCACCTAGCATACAGCAGGAGCATAATAAGTGTTTATTAAATGAATAATTACAATAGCCTTTAGTCTCAGTTCCTTTTGATTCAATTAGCACATTGCCACGCATGCTAAAATTCCCCAATGATGTAGCTCAGTGGATTGAGCTCGGGCCTGCGAACCAGACAATCGAGGTTCGATTCCCAGTCAGGGCACATGCCTGGGTTGCCGGCTGGTTCCCTGCAGGCCAGTTCCCAGCAGGGGATGCGCAAAGGGCAACCATACATTGATGTTTCTCTCCCTTTCTCCTTTCCTTCCCCTCTAAAGATAAATACATAAATTAAAAAAATAAAATAAAATAAAATTCCCCAATAAACCCCCACTAGCCTCAGGGGGGAAAATCCATCTCCTCAGCATGATTTACAAAACCTTTATAATCTGTTTTGCTCTATTTT
This sequence comes from Artibeus jamaicensis, assembly GCF_021234435.1. Lineage (NCBI taxonomy): Eukaryota > Metazoa > Chordata > Mammalia > Chiroptera > Phyllostomidae > Artibeus > Artibeus jamaicensis. Next base: position 687,924 of record NW_026521496.1, read on the forward strand.
TTTTTAATGTTCAGGCCACATTTGAACTTGTAGTTCTTCAAATGCCCCATAATTTCCTCCCGCCATGCTTTTATTATTTCCTCTGCTTGGAATTGTTCATCACCACCACTGGGAAGAGAGACTCTTTCTCCCTGTTCTGTACAACCCACTACTTTGTGCATAACTAGCACACACTGACCATATTGTGTCTGTATTGTAGTTGCTTCACAACTTGTTCCAAGCAGTTTATTATAAAAAGTTTATTGATAAAAGTAATATAATCACATTTAGAGAATATATAGAAAAAGTAGGGGAAACAGGAAAATGGTACATGTATATGTATGTGTGTGAGTGTATATACATACACATATACATGTATCCTCCTAGAGTCACTGGTATCATTTTGTTGTACAGTTTGACCTTCCAACATGGATTTGAACTGCACCAGTCCACTTATACATGAATTTTTTTCAGTTTGAACCTGTGTTGTTCAAAGTTCAACTCTGTGGTTGGGCATCCACAGATGCAGAGGACCCACTGTACTTAATAATGTGCTGTTTGGATGGTGCAGGAGATATGCACTTCAACTTCTGTCTTTTTTTTTTTTACAACTCTCCCAATTTAGTTCATTTATTAATTTTTTTATTTTAATTGTTGTTCAAGAAACCTCTGTCTTGATCAGAGGTCAACTGCTTTTCCTTCTAAGATTTTTTTCACATGCATATATTTTTACATGACTCTCATCAAAGTGATACTTTGATGTATGATACTTAAACAAAGTCAGTATTATATGATATGCATTTTTTCTTGTTATGCAGTTGCCCTAACCACCATTTTTAATGGTTATATATTAACCCAACAAATAGATATGTTGTAGTATACTACTACTACCTAGCCATTCTGCTGCTGAATATTTAGGTCTCCCTTCCTTTTTTGGCTTTTTTTAAGTGAGAGAGAATTTACCATCTTCATATATACAGCTTTTCCATATTTTGGATTGGTTTATTTCCTTAGAATAGATTATCAAGAGTAATAGATGTTATAAGATAAAGATCTTTCTTCCTTTGGCTCAAATTTGGTAGGAGGAAAGTATATACATGTATATATGATGTTTCAATTTCACTTCCTTTAATTACTAGTAATACTAAGTATTCGTTCATGTTTGTTTACTATTTATTTCCTCTTGTAAATTGCCTGTTCATGTCTCCTGCCCATTTATCTGCATATTAGTGTTCTTAAAAAGCAATTAGAATAAACATTTTAACCCCTTGTTATATTTTCTGTAACTATTTTTTACCTCTTTTTATTTTGGTAGAATTTCAGCTGCAAAAGTAATAAAATCTCATCACAGAAAATTTGAAAACTAGAAAAACACATATAAAAAATCATCAATAATTCTGCCACCCTAACATAACTATTAACATAATCATTCTTTCTAGTTTTTTTCCCATAGGTATGTGTTTTACAAAGTTGTAATCACAGTGTGCATACAATTTTATTTCTTTTTCTTGATTTTTAAAAAGATTGTATTTACTTTATTTTATTTTTTTAGAGCGGGGAAGGAAAGGAGAAAGAGGAGAGAAACATCAATGTGTGGTTGCCTCTTGTGTGCCCCCTATTGGGGACCTGGCCTGCAACCCAAGTATGTGCCCTGAACTAGGGACCTGGCCTGCAACCCAAGTATGTGCCCTGACTGAGAATCGAACTGGTGGTCCTTTGGTTCCCAGGCTGGCACTCAATCCACTGAACCACACCAAGCAGGGCTGCATACAATTTTAAAACCTGCTTTATCATTAGCACATAAGTATTTTGCTGAAATGCCATAGAGTCTTCATAATCATCATTTAAAATAAAAGCATAGTATAATATTCAATGGAAAGGATTCGCCATTTCCTTATTGCTAGACATTCGTGTTACTTTTTTTGAAATAAATAACAGATAAACATCTTCATACAAATAGTTTTTTTCTATAATTTTAATAATTTTCTTAGGAAACATTTTCAGGAGTAGGCTTACTACATAAGAGGGCATTAATACATGCTGGCTTCCAAATTGCTTTCTTAAGGGTTGAACCAAACCACACTACTACTAGCAAACTGAGTGTCATTTTAAAAAATTCTGTTAAATACAGGCTTAAACAGTGGCTACCTGGTTGTTTTAATTTACATTTCTTTGATTAGTAGTGATGAACACTGCCCCGTGTTTTCCAGTTGTACTTAAACTCCTCTGTAAGTTTTCTATTCATGTTCTTTGCCCATATTTCTTCCTATATATCATACTATATAAATACTTTAGAAAATACAAAACTCTCACACTTCACCATATTTGTGTCAAATATGCCTTTTCAGTATGTGTTTAGATTTTATTTTTAAAATGGTCACAATAATTTTAAGTTACTTTGGTTTAAATTTTTTTTTAAGATTGTATTTATTTATTTTTAGAGAGAGGGGAAAGGCGGGAGAAAGAGGGAGAGACACATCAATGTCTGGTTGCCTCTTGCACTCTTCCCACTAGGGACCTGGCCCATAGCCCAGGAATGTACCCTGACCGGGAATAGAACCCGTGACCCTTTGGTTTGCAGGCTGGAACTCAACCACTGAGCCACACCAGCTAGGGCTGGTTTTAAAATTTTTATATAAGTCAAATAGTTGATCTTATCCTTTATGCGGGGTTTTTTTTTTTTTTTTTTTGCATTCTTTCTTAAAGCTTAGAAAACTATTCCCCTCCAGAGGCTTGATAAATATTCATTCCTCCTAGTTCCTTAAAATTTGCTTTTTTATATTTAACTCTTCAATCCAGCTGCCACTTATTTTAGTTTATTACAGGAGATGAGAGTATAAATGCTACAAGCTGTCACAACATCATTTACTGAACAATCCTTTCCACTCCCATTCACTTGCAACACATGCTTTATAATAGATTGAATTCTCATATATAATTGTCTCTTTGGGGAATTTACGATATCACCTGTCATACCTTATACCCATGGTACCAGTGTTTTCATTTTTCTAGTTTTGTACATTTAATATATAAAAGCATTAGTCCCTCATTAATCTTTTGCAAAAATTTTCTTTGAAAATAACTCTTCTTTAGCTTTCAAATGTAATTATTTGCTGTCTTGCCCCTATGATATGAATTTGTTGAGTGCAGAATTGGTTTATTTCATTAGAATGGATTGCTAAGAATAATATTACTGGGTTAAGAGGTAGGAACATTTTCCCCAATTTTAACTCTTATTTCTAGAGTTTTTAAAAAGTCAGTAAATGAATGGATCAAAAAATTGTGGTACATATGCACAATGGAATTCTATGCAGCAGAGAGAAAGAAGGAGCTACTACCCTTTGCAACAACATGGATGGAACTGGAAAGCATTATGCTGAGTGAAATAGGCCAGGCATTGAAGGACAAATACCATATGATCTCACCTTTAACAGGAAGCTAAATAACAAAATAAACAAGCAAATAGAATAAAAACAAAGACACTAAAATAGAGTTTTTAAAAAGTCAATTGAATGGATGATGCTTAAACAAAGTCAATATTATATGATATGCATTTTTTCTTGTTATGTAGTTGCCCTAACCACCATTTTTAATGGTTATATAATAATCCAACAAATAGATATATTGACTGTCATACAGTCAATTTCACTAGAATCCTGCTAGGATATTTTGAAGATATTTTCCCCAAAATTATTAGGTGAAAAAATATACCACATTTCAATTTATATACCTCTAGCTTACTAGTGATGATAAACATATGCATGACATATAGTATATTCATAATTAACACATGCTAAATGAATAAAAGGCATGTATGAATCTATACATGTATCACGGGAGGGGGAAATACTGTGGTTACAATACATAAATGCTAGTTAGATGTCAATTTGTGGGCTAAATGGCTGCAGTCCACCTGCAGAGAGGTGCTAGAAGTATCAAAAACACTGTGAATTGGGGCAATCCCAAGAAACTCCTTGTCAGTCTTATTTTTACCACAGGTATGTCTGTTTTGTAGTACGATCAGCTGAAAGCTGTCTGGAATAGTTACAACAATGGTGTGTGGGTATGCCCACACCTATACACAACACAGAAGCAGCCATAATTGGCTTAAGATACAGACTGCATTTCTTTTGGCAGTGAAACAGTGATAAGAAGTATCAGGTATCTGAGTGTCCCATTCAAAACTGACCCAGGCCGTAGTAGGCTTACATACATAAGCCCTTCACTATACCACTTTTGCATTTTTGTTTTTGTTCTAGAATCATGGTGCCTAGCACTGTGCTATATGGTGTAGTTCCAATAAAATGGTGATCTTTCTTGCTTATGTTTTCCATCTTCAGTATTGAGGAATCAATTTCTGATGTAGCATTAAGTTATTCTAAAAAATTAGAAGCATTAAACTACACTAAAAATAAGTAAATACATAAACTCTTCCAAGTGCCAAATTCAAACTAGATCTGACTCACAGGACCAAGCATTTCCCATGAAACCACACTATTATTCTCAACGGGCTAAGCACGAGGGGGGCAGAGAAGTCTTTGGTTCAGGGAAAGTTGGTCTTTTCCCCTTTAACTGTAGCTTGAAGGAAAGGTCTTTTTTTTTTTTCTCCTTGGAATTGCTGAAATATTTTTTAATAGAGCAGAAACTAACAAAAGGCAGGTTGTTTCTCTTTGTTTTTAAGGACATAGAAGACTTATTGCTAAACACTGGTTCTCTTTCCTTCATCACCTCAGTAGATTTTAGTAGTAAACTTTCTCAAGGCCTTCCTTGGTTATGAAATCTGTCGATTTGAAGAAAAGAATTCCATGTTATTACCTTAACCCGCATATGCTGAAATTGTGCATAACATTTTATTCTGAGAAAAACAAAGTGCTGTTTTCTCCAGACTGAAGGACACTGGAGAGTAGCAAGGCCATGAGCCATAGAGTATGAACAACTGGTGTGTCCAATGATACATTAGGACATTTATTAATTCAGATCTTAGAAATTCTTCTCCAAGATGTATTAAGTACTACAGACATATCAGGCAAGATGCCAAGTGCTGAATAAGGCCCAGCAGTCCTTGTCAGATACAGAATAGAGCTGTCTGATATATTAACACAAAAAACACTTGCTTTTCCTTTAACACCAAGTAGCAGCACCTAAGAATGGCTGTTGCATGAACCATTTGTTCTTAAAGGCACACCTACCTCTCACAGCATAAGCCTCCTTTTTGATCCTTCAGCCTTTTGTTCTAAATCTACTGTCATTAATTGTTCATCTATTTGAAAATCTGGTTATCACTTCTTTCAGGACCTAGTTCTACAATGCATCTTTTCGGAGATTCCCATGATTAATTTCTCCCTGTTGCTAAATCTCTTCAGCTTATATATATATTCAGTTGGTACTCAAACTGATGTTGCTCCCTGATTATTCTAGTTTTTTAAATATTTCTATAATATAAATCCCTAGAAGACAGGGATTTCCAGAACCATGGAAAGGAATTTTGAGATTATATCCTTTGCCCTGCACATTTTCCTGATGAAGAAACTGAGACCCAAAGCAGTTAATCTGCCTTAGTCAGTTAGCAAAGGTTGCAGAAAAAGCCCAGGGTCCTAACTTTCAATAGTTAGCTTTCCACTATATTATGCGTCATCTTCTGTTTCATTTGCATCTTTTCAGAATGCCTAGTAAAGTGCTAATATATGCACAAGTCTCTCAATACATACCAATATAGTAAGCATAAGAGTACATAACTGAGGAACTGAGTCAAGGAAAAAGGCCAAAAGGCAGAAAGGTCATTTTCTTACTTTTTTGCATGGTGCCACCCTCCGGACCAGTTAATTGCTACTTTGCACATTCCATCAATCAGGCATTGGGCAGCTGTGATTGTTGCCCCTCCCACAGCTGCTGCATAGTCAAATATCCCTTCGGTGGCTGGGCAGTCATAACCTTTGGGCAAACATCAAAAGAACTTGTTAAAAGATGAGTTGGAGAAATAGGAAATGTGATACTGTGATTTATAATAAATACATATCTGCTCTTTGTGCCCATTTATGGCACAGAGCTCCTAAAACTCTTGGAATTTCCTAAGTGATGAGAGCATAAAGTTGTCTTTGTTATATTAAGGAGATGACAAGAGGACCACACCTAAGTACCAGTGCTAGTTACCAGTGGAACAGTGTTTTTAGAGAGTTGGAACTTTTAGTCTTACTCCTTGACCTTTAGTGAGAGGAGAGGAGCTGGAGATTTAGTTCAATCACCAACTGGTCAATGATTTAATCAACCATGCCTATGTAATAAAGTCTCCATAAAAACTCTATAAGAGAAGGTTCAGAAAGCTTCCAGGTTGATGAACACATGGAGGTTTGGGGAGAGTGATATGCTTGAAGAGAGCATGAAATTCTGCATCCTTTCCCCATACCTTTCTCTGTGCATTTATCCCACCTGGCTGTTCCTTTTCCAGTTGACTCTTGAACAACACAGGGGTTTGGGGGGCCAACCATCCTGTGTAGTTGAATATTCATGTATTAACTTCTGACTCCCCCAAAACGAAATTACCAATGAACTACTATTGACCAGAAACCTTGTCAGTAACATAGTCAATTAATGCACACTTTGTGCATATATGTACAGTCTTCTTTCAATAAAATAAGCTAGAGAAAAGCTTATTGAGAAAATCATAAGAGAAAAAAACATTTTACCATATTTACTGAAAAACATCCACATAGAAGTGGACCTGTGCAGTTTAAACCTGTGTTGTTTAAGGGTCAACTGTATAATTAATGGGTAATCTAGAGAGTAAATGGGTTTCCTGAGTTCTGTGAGCCATTTTAGCAAGTTAATCAAATCAAGGAGGGGCTCAGAAGTACAAGGTAACAACCTGGGCCTGGGACTGGCATCTGAAGTACACAGCAGTCTTGAGGGACTAGACTAAGCCCTTCATATGGAATCTGATGCCATCTCGAGGTAGATAGTGTCAGAATTGAGTTGCATTGTAGGACACCCAGCTGGTGTCATGAGCATTGATTGGTGGTGTGGGGGTAACTGGGTCCAGAACCCTATTAGGGGGAATAGGTTAAAAATATGACAACATACCCTTCCCAAAAGCTACTACGCTAAAATCAGCTCCAAACAAGAGATAAACATCTCCAGTGTTGGGGAAAACATTCTTTAAAGTGTTGAGCTAGAAAGACTAAACCTTCCAGATTACCTACTCACATCCTACAGATGGAAAAACTGAGGTCTGAGAGCTGGTATGTCTTATCTGTGGTGGCACAGAGCCAGGCCTGGGACACAGGTTTCTTGCCCCACTCCCAGTCCAGTTCTTCTAAATCATGATGTTTCTCTAAATTATCCTGTTGGCCACTTCCAATTTTTTAAATGAAGCTGTTTAATGAAAGATAAAGTAGAAAACCTATCCAGAACATATGTGTAAATCTCTACTCAAGTTAAACTATACGGTAACAGGACAGTTAAACCACCACACATACAGCCAGGCCCGATCTGGGCACATTGCTATTGCAACTGAAAGATTTTTCTCCACCTAATCCATTTCTGCTCAATTCGTATGATTTAAGTACTTATTAAGTGAGATGTATGTGGCTAAACTGAGAGATTAAGAATGTGGTTAACACATTACCACATATTTCAGACTATAAGATACACTTTTTTCCCCACTCCCCAATTTGGAAGGAATAATGGTTGTTAATCCTGCTGCTGAGTTCTGTTTACACTTATATTGGTGACATATTATATTATTTATGTTATTAAATATTTTACCATGTTTTGCTTCAAAATTTTTTCCTCCTCTAAAACCTAAGTGTGTCCTATGGTTCAAAAAATACAGTAGTTCTTAATTAAAAAGTATTAAAGACAACCATGCAAGTTATAAAAGATAAAGTAGTTATGACCTATAGATGGAGGTGTGTATCCCCCACCATTGGTCAGGAATGACTTTACCTAGCCCATATTCTATGGAGTCTGGATGATCGTCATCTCCTTCTTGGCTGACCTTCTGGAGATGTTGCAGATAGGCATCAGTGTGGAAGGTGGCCATCTCCTCCATGGAGGCCACTTTGGGCTTAACTATTCTAATGATAACAGAGAACAAAGAGGAATGAGTGACTCAGACCCAGGGTATGTCAGAAGCTAGACACAGGAACCAGTAATTCAAGCAGAAAATACAACTCCTAGCTTCTGGTTCCAGTGACTTAAGTAATAAACATGTTCTGTTCTTCCACTGCAGTATATATCCTTCAGTTCTTCACATCTATGTAACAGTTCCATTAATGGGGGTGAGGGGATAGATTTTCCCCTTGAGTTTATAGGTAGTAAAAGTATATTTAAGTTAAATAAGCAGGTATTGGACAAACATTGTTGCTCTGTGAGTTACAACTTTCATGACAAACCAGTAGGCTGAGATATTTTGATATGAATCACTTCCTAATTGGGCCACATAATCCTTTCAACTACATTTGTATTTTCACAGGCAGCTGTATTATTATGAACTTTGAATTTGGAGTCAGAGAACTATATTCCTGTCCTAACTCTGTACTTACCAGCTCTATAACCTCAGGTAAAAAGTCTCCTCATCTGTAAAGTGGGGACATCTTATGGGACGTATGTAAAGATTAAATGATAACATATAAAAATGCTTTATGGATATTTATCATTAATAATATTGCAGGATAGCCCTGGCTGGTGTGGCTCGGTGGATTGAGCGCTGGCCTACAAACCAAAACGTCACTGGTTCCATGCTCAGTCAGGGCACACGCCTGGGTTGTGGGCCAGGTCCCTGGTTAGGGGGTATGAGAGGCAGCCAATCGCAGTTTCTCTCACACATCGATGTTGCCCATTCTCTCTTTCTCCTTCCCTTCCCCCTGTCTCTAAAAAAATACATAAAATCTTTAAAGAAAGAATCAGAAAGGCAACCCAAAACATAAAAGTTTCTGTTTGGTCCCTCACATCTGCCTTTGAGAGGAAGGGCAAAGAGTTGGAGCTGGGTTTTTCACAAGAAGTGACAAACAGGAGTGACTGAGAATGCAGGGTGCTAACAACAGGAGTTACCACCTCTAACTTCTGGCTGCCTATTTATTCCCCATTTTCTCTTCCTAACTGCTGCTACTGCTCTCTAGCCCTAGCCAATCAAAAGATGGTCTGCCGACTGACAGAGGCATCACCTGAGAGCCTGTTAGAAAGGGAAACTTCAGACCTATTGAATCAAAATGTATTTTTTCACAAGGTAATTCATATGCATATTCGAATTAGAGAAGCAATGACCTAGGCCCTCCTCACCCCGAGGAAACAGTAGTGTTATTTTATGTTTACTAATTGGAAACAGGGCCAAGAGTTTCTCCTCAATTAGCATGACTTTTCAGGATACTACCAGCAACAAAGAGGCCAGCTTGAGAGGCTCAGCCTCAAAATTTAAATATGTATAACCAAGATCAGAGGACTTGATTCTTGCTCCTTCTTCAAGAAAACATGCCTACATCATCAACGGTGATTAAATCTGCCCATTAAAATATTTTTTCTTCTTGAACCATGTTTCCCAGTCCTAATAGCTCCCTCTTCTTGTAACCCTCTTTCTTATTTACCAAATACTTACTGAAAGCCTCCCTACTTAACAAGCAAGGAAATTTGACAAGTTTTTAAACAAATTTTTATTGATTTTTTTAGAGAGAGAGAAACATCAATTTGTTGTTCCATCTATTTATGCATTCATTGGTTGACTCTTGTATGTGCCCATGACCAGGGATCAAACCACAGCCTTGGCTCTAACAACTGAGCTACCTGACCAGGGCTAGTTTTGTTTTGTTTTGCTTTCTTGTTTGTCTTAAAGTCAGTTTTTGAAATGTTAAGTGAATTTAATAGAAGGCATGTAGTTTTTATGTTTATCAAATATATGAGTTAAAAATTATTGAAAAACATTCCTAAAGAAGGTACTCAATATATAATTGTTAATAATAAGGATAAAATTTGAAAGCCTATTATGGTACCTGTGGGAGAGAAATGAAGCACTAGCAGGTGTAAACAGACATATATTTGGCGGGAAAATGTCATAAATAAACATACAAGTGTCAGGGCTATAATATTTAGTCTTAAAATGACAAACAGCAAATTCATTGTTTTAAAAAGAAGTACTTAGCTCTCTGTGCCTGGACACAGTTTTCTTTGTTTCTGACTTGTCTCCAGGCTCCCTCATTAAAGTTTGGTGGTGGTGATGGGGTGTCTAAAAGTCTTAAGTAGAACCCACATCATCAGATCTGGCTTAAGGCAGGAAAGAACTCATACCAAAACTCCTCCTAGCTGAACACTTTTTTTTTGTACCCTAATGTACTCATCTCAAAATCTCCAAAAAGCATGTATCCCTAGGATACTTTCCCTGTCTGCAGTAAAGTCCTATTTCAAAAGGCTCTTAAGTGCTTCATGCACTCCCTTCAGGTTTTCTTAATTCTTCAAGAGCTTTCATTAGGTTACTGGCAAATTACAAACCTTGTGAACTACAGAAAGCTTTCAAAGAAGGACCACTCCCTAATTAGTCCCATGGTGAAGCAGGATATTAAGGGTAGGAACACCTGGGTTTGGGGCTTTGTTCCTGAAAGATAACTTACCTCATTTGCTTATGTAGCGCATATGCTTCGATTAAAGAATGTACCATACTGGCCTAAAAACATCAGCGGGGGAAAGAAAGTAGAAAATAGTCTCTTAATGTTTAATTCAGAGAAATTGCATTGACTTCATCATCTTAAACAAAGGAACGAACTTTTAGCCCTCCTCCCTTCGTTGTACTTAACAGTCATAATGTACTTTAGACAATATAGATAAAGTATCTAAATCGTTAAAGCGAAAGTTGCCGGGCCTGAGGGAGGATTGGGACCACTTTCTCCTGTCGTTTCTTCTCTACTTCAGTAATCCCTTGTATTAGAGACGCCTTCCGTTAGTGCCCTACCCTCCTCTCCAGCCAGCCCCCACCTACGTCCGTTCCGCGCCCCGCTGATAAACGAGGAGCTCCGAGAAACTGTAAGTGAACACTTCCTCCATCACCTCGTACAGCTGCCCAAATTACTGCTGAAGATTTTCCCCAATCCAGTGTCTTCTTCGCTTCCTAATGTTCTCTTGTCCACCCACCCCGCCCCCACCGCAAAAGCCCACGGTCTTTCATGCCAACCTCTCTTACCCGTTTGGGCACTTTGGCCAGGGAATCACACATGCTGACATACTCGGGACTGTAGATGTAAACCGGGGGCAGCGAAAGCCCACCGTCCGCAGGTTCCTCAGGCTCCTTCATCCTCCACTTCCAGCCGTTCCGAAGCCAACGTCCGGATGCGGCTTTTTTAGTACTCAGCCCGGGCTCCGGTTCCTGCTCCTCTAATCGGCCGCAGCGGTGCTCCCTGGTCAACATTCCCTCCTGTTCTTGAGATCGCCAGAGTCACTGTTCTCGATCCCCAACCAATTGAAGGAGTGCATGGGTCTTCCCAGTCCACAACCCCTTCATTTAGTGATCACAGCTCAAAAACGGGAGGTCTGCAGATATTAAATCACTGATAACTGTCAATTAGAATTGATGTTTTATGGCACATGGAAGCACTGTCAAAACTAACCATCCTTGTTGCCCTACGGGGCCATTTGAGATGAGGTCAGACCAGCTTCAGAGCATGCTGGGAGATGTAGTTCCAAGTGGTTTGAGTAGCGGAAGAACCCAGGCTACTTACTAAAAAGAGCCACAAATTTGAGTTTTAGCGCCAAAAAAAAAAAAAACAGCCTCAACTCCTTATGAATTGTTTCAGTCTGAAAATACACTCACATAAATAAAGATAGACACAACGTGGCCACCAACAGCATCACCCAGCTATATCTGACTTTTTGGGGTGGAGGGTAAATTAATGTTAAAAAGGTTTGACAAGTTTACACCGTAAATTCTGTGCCTCTGTGCCTCATTGCTTTTCATCACCTATCCATATTCATGTAAGAGTTAACAATCTCAATAATTTATCCTGGCAAAGCTGATACCACTTTCCCAACAGGCTGGCTGGTACTCTGGAAATTGCTTGGTAGATTCCAATGATGTCAAATTACTCCTTGAAAATTTGTGTGGACTAAAAGTGTAAGATACTTTCAGTGATGTTTGGAGACTACAGATTATCTCTCCTCCCTTTGCTTTCGCACACGTTGAAAGACTAGGGAAATATTTTAGGTTTCATGTGAGGGTTCACATTAGAAAATATTCTGAAGCAGTTTTAGAATTACTAGCAGTATTTCCAAGTTCCTAGGAGTCCCTATGTACTGATACAAGCTGACCAATGCTGAAGCACCCAACTCTCACATGAACCTGACTGACCTACTATATCACCCCTAAGATAACCCAATATCCTTACCTTCTTCAAAATCTACCTTGCTGTCCTGGTCGGGTAACTTATTTGGTTAGAGCATTGTCCAGGGCATATACAAGAATCAACCAATGGATGCACAAAAAAGTGGAACAACAGCCCTCGCTGCTGTGGCTCAGTGGATTGAGTGCTGAGCTGTAAACCAAAAGGACTGACAGTTGGATTCCCAGTCAGGACACATGCCTGGGTCGCAGGCTGGGTCCCCACTGGGGGGCGCGTGAGAGGCAACCATGCTCTGATGTTTCTCTCCCGCTCTCCTTCCCTTCCTCTCCGTCTAAAAATTAAATAAATACATTCGTTTTAAAAATAGTATAAAGGACATGAGGACAACAGCTAAGGGGGTGGAAATGGGAGGGCGGTGGGGAGCACGGGGGGTGGGCTGGGATGGGAGTAAAAGACAGAAAACTGTACTTGAAAAATAATTAAATAAAAAAGAAATGTCTAAAAAAAGTGGTACAACAAATTGATGTTTCTCTCTCCAAAAATAAATAAATAAAATTTAAAACTGCCTACCTTGTGGGGTCAGGGTTTGACCACCTGAGAGGGTTTGCAGATCCTGAAAAACCCCCGGGCATCACCTCTTCTCATCTCAAGATGGATAATGAGGAGCGCCAGGCCTGTGCCATCATCTGCTTCCTGCATGATCAGCTGAAGCATGGGGGGGGGGGCTCTCATCCGATGCCCAGGAGAGCTTGGAGTTTGCAATCCAGTGCCTGGAGACCATTTCAGGGGTGACAATGGACGACAGCAACCTCACACTTCCTCCAACTATCAGGGAATTTGCATTCTTGTAGAGATGAGACAAATACACAAAATCCATGTACAACACAGGGTCAGATAATGAGTGTAGGGTGCTTAAATTACTTAATACATAAGCACCAAATACTCATCACTGGTACTTAAATGGCAAATGGGATTCTTATTCAGTGGTATTTGAGGGGGTCTTAGCGGATGGACTGGATTTTACTCGGTGGAGATGGGAACCAGGGGAGGACATGCAGACTGGAATCACCAGCATATGCAAAAATAAGAAAAGAAGAATATTTCTAGTTTGTTTTAGATGAAGGGGCTGGGTCATGAAGGGTTTTGAATGCCAGGCTAAAGAGAACAGACTGGGACATGGGGGAACATTTAAACATGAATTTTAAAAAAATTCTACAGCAGTGGTGTGTAGGAAAGGTGAGCTATTGAAAGACTAGCAGCAGGGAGAGTGCCACAATGGTCCAGATGAGAAGTAATGATGACTTAAACTAGGGTAGGAGCAATGGAAATAGAGAGGAAGAACCACCACATAGGGTAGGTTCAATAGGACTTCCTAACTATTTGGATATTGGTGAGAGAGAAGGAGATGCAAGAGAATCACTGAAAATTCTTAAATTTAAAGTCTAGGTTAAGAGGAGGCTAGTAGTATCAATATAAGAGGAAAACAGCCCTGGCTCATGTGCCTCAGTGGGTTGAGTGCCAGCCTGCAAACCAAAGGGTTACTGGTTCGATTCCCAGCCACAGCACATGCCTGGGTTGTGGGCCAGGTTCCCAGTAGGGGGCATGTGAGAGGCAACCACACATTGAGGTTTCTCTCCCTTTCTTTCCCTCTCCCTTCTCTCTCTAAAAAAATAAATAAATAAAAATAGGGACTTCTGCCAAGATTGAGGCATAGGTGGAGACGCCATGCTTTCTCACACAACCAAGTTTAGAGACAATAAAATATTGGCAACAGAAAACACAGTCAGAACACAAAAAATTGAACTTTTCGGAAGTCGGATAACAACGAATTCTTCAGCCTGACCAGTAAGAGGGGTGAAGCCAGCAGCTGGCGGAGCGGGTTCGCACAAGAAAACTCCGTCAGACGGACTCAGGTGCATGGATTCCAGGCGTGGGGTTGCAAAGGGCGGACCCAGTGAGCGACCGGCAGGGCGGTGGGTTGACTGTGGTCACGCATTCCTGTGCAGATAGACCAGAGAGGGAGTGGGCAGTGAGACTGGACAAGCAGGCCCCAGCGGTGGGAGGCAGCAGAGGGGGACGTCATTTCCCCGCTCTGAGCCCACCCCCATATACAGCGTCACAACCCAGCGACCCCGCCCCTAACGCTCCGCTCCTCATATTTAACCGGCGCAAACAGACCAAAAATGGCTCAAGAAGATCTCAAAGCCCCAGAGCCCATAACTCTAAGCAACGAAGAAATAGCAAAACTTTCAGATGCACAGTTCAAAACACTGGTGATCAGGATGCTCACAGAACTGGTTGATTTTAGTCACAAATTAGAGCAACATATGAAGGCTAAACTAATTGAAATGAAGGGAATTGCGCAGGAAACCAATAGTGATGAAAAGGAAACTGGGACTCAAATCAAGGGAGTGAACCAGAAGGAAGGAAAAAATGACCAAACAGGAAAATATGAAGAAACAAGAATTCAAAAAAATGAGGAGAGACTTAGGAACCTCCAGGACATCTTTAAACGCTCCAACATCCAAATTATAGGGGTACCAGAATGGGGAAAGGAACAGCCACCAGTGGAAAACTTATTTGAACAAATAATAAAGGAGAATTTCCCCAATCTGGCAAAGGAAATAGACTTCCAGGAAATCCAGGAAGCTCAGAGAGTCCCAAAGAAGTTGGACCCAAGAAGAAACACACCAAGGCACATCATCATTACACTAGCCAAGATTAAAATGAAGGAGAGAATCCTAGAAGCAGCAAGAGATAAGGGACAGTCACCTACAAAAGAGTTCCCATCAGACTGTCAGCGGATTTCTCAAAAGAGACCTTCCAGGCAAGAAGGGGCTGGAAAGAGGTATTCCAAGTCATGAAATCCAAAGACCTACAACCAAGATTGCTCTATCCAGCAAAACTTTCATTTAGAATAGAAGGACAGATAAAGTGCTTCTCAGATAAGATCAAATTCAAGGAGTTCATCATCACCAAGCCCTTATTATATGAAATGTTAAAGGGACTTATCTAAGAAAAAGAAGATAAAAAAGATGAACAGTGAAAGGACAGCAAACTCACAGTTATTAACAACCACATCTAAAACAAAAGCAAACTAAAAGGACAGCTACATCAGGAGCGGAAACACAGAAATGAAGATCTCATGGAGGGTTAGCAATAGGTGAGTGGGAGGAGGAGAAGGGGGGAGAAGATACGGAAAATAAGTAGCATAGATGGTAGGTAGAAAATAGATAGGGGAGGGCAAGAATAGTAGGGGAAATATAGAATCTAAAGAACTTGAGACATATGGTCATAAACTAAAGGAGGAAATGGTGGGGGGTGCAGGGTGGAGGGGAACGGAGGGGGGAATAGAACAACTGTAATGGCATAATCAATAAATAAAAGTTAAAATAATAATAATAAATTTTAAGAAAAGAGAAAAACAAGGAGGAAGAACTCACAGGGTAGAGCTGAATGAGTTTGATTTTAAAAATGGTTGAAGTGTCGAATTTTCACTTCTCCAAGGAGGACATACAGAAGATCCAGAGTCACATGAAGAGATGCTCAGTATCGTTAGCTATCAGAGAGATGCAAATTAAAACCACAATGAGATACCACTTTACACCAGTCAGGATGGCTATCATAAACAAAGCAACAAACAACAAATGTTGGAGAGGTTGTGGGGAAAAGGGGTCCTTAGTTCACTGTTGGTGGGATTGCAGACTGGTACAACCATTATGGAAAACAGTATGGAATTTTCTCAGAAAAATTAAAATCGACCTGCCTTTGACCCAGCAATTCCACTGCTAGGATTATATCCTAAGAATCCTAAAACATCAATATCAAAGAACCTATGCACCACAATGTTCATAGCAGCACAATTTACAATAGCCAAGAGTTGGAAGCAACCTAGGTGCCCATCAGTAAATGAATGGATCAAAGAATTGTGGTACATATACACAATGGAATTCTATGCAGCAGAGAGAAAGAAGGAGCTCCTACCCTTTGCAACAGCATGGATGGAACTGGAAAGCATTATGCTGAGTGAAATAGGCCAGGTGCTGAAAGACAAATACCATATGATCTCACCTTTAACAGGAAGCTAAACAACAAAACAAACAAGCAAGCAAAAAAAAAACAAAAAACAAAGACACTGAAATAGAGAACAAGGGGACAGTGACCAGAGGGGAGAGGGAAGGGAAGTTAAGGGGAAAAAAGGGGGAGGGATTTGGAGGAACAAATAGGAAGGACACAGGGACGAGAACTAAGGGGGTGGAAATGGGAGGGAGGTGGGGAGCAAGGGGTGAGGGAGGCTGGGATGGGAGAAATAGACGAAAAAACTGTACTTGAAAAATAACTGAATAAAATTAATAAAAAATGGTTGAGGTGTCGAGTTTTATAAATCAGTGGTTTAAGCAGGTGCTTAACCTGCCTCCTTTTTTCCCTACATAAGAAAGAGACAGCTGAAGTCATGAGTGACTGAGAAAGCCCAGGGAACATGGCTTCCTCCACCGGAATGTCTAATAGTCACATCTAACTTAATATTTTCAAACAAAATTTCTGATTTCCCCATCCAAATCTTTCCTGCCCCTTCCCCATCTTTCATAGCTCAAGAACGAGCCCAACAACTACCGAGTTGCCTAAGTCAGAAACCTGGGAGTTATGTGTATTACCTCTTTTCCCCCTCTCAAATCTAATCCACCAACAACTTCCATTGGTCCCACCTCCAAGATATGTCTTAAATCCTGTACATCCAGTTCTGTCTGCACTCTGCTGCTACCCTAGTCCTTGCACTGTAATGGCTCACCTGTACTTCCCACAAGATCTAGCTAGTTTCTTTTCTATGTCTGCTGACCTACAATCCATTCATTGTACCAGCTGCCAGAGCGAGAGAAGAAAAAAAAAAAGCCCAACCAGATGTCACTTTTTAAAACTTACCCCACACTATGGTTAGAATCTTTAAACTAGGAAGAGTGTAATTTGAAGGAATGCCTGTTTGTGGGGCTTAGAAGGAGAAAAAGATGCCAGAAATGAGACCTAAAAGAAATAGTTGGCTGAGAACTAGTACAGTTCCATAGAAATCGAGGCATGAGAGGCTTACAAGGGAGAGGTAGTAACAATGTCATGTATTGTGAGAGTCAAAGAATCCTTTCACCAATAGGAGCTCGCTGGTGCTCTATGAAGAAAATGAGAGGTAGAGGAGGAAGCCAGATCAGGGGTTCAGGAGTGAGGCCAACCCTATGAAGTGTAGTTTCCTCTTTGAAGAAATGTGATTGTAGAAGGAAAGAGTTAGTATAAAAGCCTGGGGGCATGTCAGAGCCCAGGAATGTTTGGGGCTTTTTTTAGGATAAAGGAGAAATGCACATGTTTATAAACAGAAAAGAAGGAGTCTCTGGGGCTGTAAGAGCTGACTGAAAGGCAAGATCATGACAGGTGGGCAATATAAGGAGAAAATGGGACTTGTTCTGGACCTTACAGTTTGGCCAACCAACACCCTAAAATCTGGACTCTAATCCGATGACATGAAACAAGATTGTTTTATATGTTCTTTCAGATCTAGGAAACAAACAGGTAACTGAATTCAACATTGGAACTCTGCTTTTAAACCGGAAACTCTCAACTGGTATACAATGTAGGAAGATAATTCAATTATGGAGAAAATATATTGCTGCAGGAGGCTCTGAAATTGGCAGCAGTATTACCGTAGCAGATCTCACAGGGAGGCTGGATCCTTGTTTATAATAAGACAGAGTACAAACCATGCCGCGAGTCCCTAGCTTCAATTTTCCACATGCTTAATACCCAAGTGGTCCTTAAGTTGGGAAGAAAACCCTTCCCAAAGCACTAGATTTGCAGTCAAAGGACTTGAGGTCAGGGGAAGTAGCATAAACCATGGCTCCATAGTGCCCCCGTGTGGTGACACTGGCCAAATTCCTTGACTGACTTGACTCAACCATTGCTACTGAAGGTAGTTTTTGAACCAGAAAGGTCAGTTCGGGCTTGCCACTTTTGGTGACCTCACTTGCCTTTACTTGCTGGCAGGTGTAGGCAGATGGGAAAGGAACACAATAAAAAGAAACCCACCCATTTGTCTGCTTTGTTTTGTGCATTTCCTAATCTTCCACAATCGTACTTAACAGACTGACCCTTGTTTTCACACCACTTTCTAGTGTCTTTTCATGAACTCTATATATAGAGTCAGACTGCTTGAGCAAGTAAGCTCTACCACTTACTAGCTGTTTGATCTGGAAAAATGTGCTTAAAGGATCAGTGCCTCAGTCCTTGCACAGTGCCTGTATAACAATGTCTGGTGTTATGCCAAATAGTCCATACTTTTTGAAAAAGTTTCCCCCCATTGTTGTCCTCACCCCAGTACCATGGCTGCATGAGTATTGCCAGTGGTTTGAGAATAGGTCCTTGGCTTTTAGGCCTAACCTTGAAAGAAATCAGACTTCTGCTAAATATAGGGTGACCATATCATCCAAACTGGGACACTTTTGAGAGTGACAGAGAGTACTATTAGCAATTACTGCAGGACAACAGGCATAAATGAGGACTGTCCTGGGAAAACTGAGCCCTAAGTTTACTCAAGTTTAATAAGAAATGAAGACTAAATGTGGAAAACACTGCATCTCCACTGTATTAGTACAGGTACTAGGGTTTTGGTAAGTGCAAAAAGGATGGTAAAGCCCCTAGCTGGTATAGCTCAGTGGACCGAGTGCAAACTGTGAACTAAAGGGTCACCAGTTCGATTTCCAGTTTGGGGCACAGACTTGTGTTGCAGGCCAGGTCCCCAGTAGGGGGCACTCGTGAGGCAACCACACATTGATGTTTCTCTCTCTTTCTCCCTCCCTTACCCTCTCTCTGAAAATAAATAAAATATTTTTTAAAAAGGACGGTAAAGGTTTTGTGAGCTGTGGCTAAAAACAAGTTTTGCCCCACCAGTTGCATAAAAATTCCACAATGTATCATAGTGAAATGTGATTAAACAGGATGGGACTGTAGCAACTTGTTCATCCTTGCTGGGTAAACCATCTTTTGTTACACAAAATGCTAATGAGTAGTATAAACAAGATTCTGCTGGATATATGGAATACTTAAGAGAACAAATTGTTCTTAGTACCTTCCAGTAGTGCAGAAGCACTATTTGCACACAACTGTTAAGGCTGAGTAAAAATCAGTCTTATTCATTCATCAGAACAGGTTTTCTAAAGACGTCAATAAACTCAACGTATTTATTGAATGGTAAAACTGAATTTCTTTACATATCTAATGTTATATAATGTATAATATTATTTTGTGTATTAATATTATTCTTCTTTGATCCAATTAATGCACTTTGAGTGTACTGTATAATTAGAGTACATGAAATAAGCCCCAATCACAAAAATACATATTAAGTTTTACACACTGGCACCAGACATGATTTAATTGGAAATTCTATTTTTATTCTATTTTGAAAACAGAAGTGATTTTAAAAACCCAACATGTCTTTTAGTCTCACATGTTTAAAACGAATAAAATACAAACCGAGTTTTCTAAAGAGTTGATTTAAAAATGAAGCACAGTGATAAGAGGGCAGCAGAGCGCTAGACAGTTTAGTAAATCCAGAGAAATGCAGCCTTGGGTGTCAGTTCAGGCAGATGAGTGTGGCAGGAAGTGGTGATTTTCACCCGCAGGTGCACTTTCCCCCCACCACCTGGTGGGGTATACTTGTAGCTAACTGTTGAAAACAAAACACATTTTCAGGACAGGTTGTAAATTACCTTTTAAGTGACCAGAAACTCATGTAAGCAGGAAGCTACTTACTTTGTGTTTTCATTTGCTCTAAGGGAGGTACTGAGAAGACTAGCCATCCTCTCTTTGCTCCTATCCATTTTCTATCATTCTACTATGCTCACTTATTCATGTATACTCATAACATTGTCACTGGTTCTATAAGAATTATTTAGAGAGTCCCTGATCTCCATCCCCATTCTTGGAGAAAAACCTGAAAAAATCTGAAGGAAAGGAAGGGATTGAAGTGGGAAGTTTTCTGAGTGCAAACAGAGAAATTTGTAGTGTTTCCACATAAAATGCTATGGGCTAAATGTGTCCCTCCAAAATGCTTACGTGGAACCTTTAAGCCCTAATGTCCTGGTAGTTGAAGGTGGGGTCTTTTTCAGAGCTAATCAGGATTAGATGAAATCATGAGTGTGGAGTCTCCATGACAGGATTAATATCCTTATAAGAAAAGAAAGAGACCACAGCTCTGTCTCTGTGCTATGTGAAGACACAGCAAGAAGGCAGCTATCTGCAAAACCAGGAAGCACACCCTCACTAGACACTGAACCTGCTGGTACCTTGGCTTTGGACCTCTCAGCTCCCAGAACTGTGGGAAATAAATGTTTGTTGTTTAACCCACCTATGGTTTTTGTTACAGCAGCCCTAACTAAGACAGAAAGTTAGAAGAAACAATCTTCAAACAAGGCTACCTAAACATGGGACCTGGGAAGAGGACTTTGCAATTCTTTCACTACCTTTCGTGTGTCAGTCTGAAGTCACAGTCACTCTCCAACTCACCCCCCACAACAAGCAACATTCATATTTACATACTTACTTAGTCTGTTAAATGTAGATACAGATGTACAGGCACATAAAGGTACTTATATTCAGAAAATTTCCCATGTATGCTTAGACACAAATGCAGGTGTGTACAAGAAACAGATGTATGCCCACAGATAGCAAGATATACACTGACACTAGAATCAGGAGGTGAAAATGTAAGTGAAAAACTTTAAGAATAGATGGGAGGGCAGGGAATTGGGGGTGGGTTGGATGCTGTAGAAAGCAAGTAGCTGGGTGAGACAGAGATCAGGTGAATGAATGAACACCAGGAGCCTCCTAAGAACACTGTAGCCTCCTACAGAGTGCTCAGGAAAGCATCCGAAGACTAGAGTGCTGGATTCTTGTTTACCAAAGACGAGGCTTCAGTTAGTCTCCGTTTTGTGCCAGCCCACCCTTCAGAGGCCAGGATTAGGTGCACAAGGCTCTCTTCAGGGCACCTCTGATTCTCTCTGTGGCTCCCTAGGAATAACACACTACACAGGCGTCTTCTCTTCTGCTCCCTTTACCTCTGCAATTGTATTCCTGGCTTCATTTCTCTGGGTTATTCTGCTACAAATACATCTCTAAGAGTCCCAGAGATCTTCATAAAATGTGATTTTGAGTGTTAATACACAATTCCTGAACTATACACACTGGACTTACATTTTTTTAATATTTCACCAGAGGTTGAGTAGAAATTATGTGTGCAGTTACAGAAAAGGCAAAAGCAGAAACAATAATTCTACACAGAAATATTTTTGTTCAGTGTGAGGCAACATGTAAGTAAAGAAGGAAAGTATAATCTGCCACTCTCTTTTTTCCAAGAAAAGGCACTTAGAATACATATTTGCAATTCATAGAAGCATAAAGTTCAATGATTTAGGGTTTTACTCACTTGAAGCACCCAAAGCACCCACCACTCATTCACACAAGGAAACCATATATAAGAAAACCCAAACTTGAAGAATAAGTTATTATTAATACCTGCTCCATAAACAGGAGTTAAAATAAAAACACATGCTAACTTTAGTGAAACATTAAAGAATGAAGGCCCACAATGAAGAGCCTGGGTGAGCAAGGGTTCATTTCTTCTAAAGCAGTTAGTTTGTCAAAGAAGTTCTCTCTTCTTGGGAGTGATGAGTTGGAAGGGGGAAGGGTGGGAGTGATGAGGCCATCTCATTTCAGTTCCATGCACAATCAACCGAGGCAGGAACCAGCTGTTCAAAGGCTCCCAGTAGCCAGAGCCCAAAGGCCTCATTGCATGGCACAGATACTGTGGGGCAGAAATTCCTGCACGTAGGTGGCAGCTGCCTTGGAGAGGTAGGTCATGGTGCCAAACCTGCCACTTGGTGCACTGTCATACAGAAGAGTACAGATGCCAGATGCAGGATCCTTTGCCAACATGGTATCATCTGCGCCGAGGGTTTTCTGTTTGGTTTTTAAGGGTGGGAGAACACAGAGGAAAGGAAAAATTACTAGTCCTGTTAATTCAAGTCCTGATTAGGGTAACTCAGAGCTTCCTCCCCATCACCAACTAGTTGGATCTCAGGCTGCTTAGCCAAGAAAGGATCAAAGTTATACACAAAGCAGTGAATATGAGTTTGTATACATGCATATTTCACTAGATCTACAAAAAATATGAAATTCTGTTTAAAGTATTTATTGCTTAGAACTTTTTAAAGATAAATATAATTGTTAATTAAATGAGTTATATCTTTAAAATTCAAATGTTAATACTTACAAATCACCCTAGAGGGACTTTGGTCTGAATCTAATAGTACTGATTTTATTTCTGTATTATTTTATATATCTTGCATGTGATCATTATTTCTTTCTAAATTGACATAATTTAAATAGACCACAAGCTTTCCAAGCTAGAGTCTATGTTTAAAAGGAATCATCACATTTTCTGATATATAAACTAATATCAATCTAGAATATTTAAAATTAGGACTGTCCTAGAAAATCTTGGATACTTTTCATTTCTTCTGCATTCTCCCACAGTGCCTAATAGAATGAAACGCCTATTACACATTTTGGAGATTTTTCCTATTGAAAACAGTGTATGTCCTTCACCTTATGTGTTCTTACCCCTAATCTAGAACACATGTACAAAGCTTTCAATAAATAGTTTACATTAAAAAAATATGGTTAATTTCCTGGAAGAAAATTTATTAAGAAAGTAAGACAAATGTAGAATTAAAAGATTCAGTTTAATTTTTCCTATAGGTAAACAGCAAAAGCAAAAGCAAACCAAAATGAAAATGAAATCTCTTTTCCTTAATGTTCAGGAAGGATATGACATCCATTATTAGTCTCTTATGAAGTCCTTATTTACAACTGAAACTAGTATAATAAGAAGTTTGAAATATGAGGAAAAGCATAAAAGCTTCCTGAGTTCCAGGCAGCTTTACCATCTAACCCAGCTACAAAACACATGGTGAAAGGCAGGTCACCTCACAGCCTACTTCCTTTGCAATCAGCTCTGAGCCACTACACCAGGGACCCAGAAGAGAGCTATGAGGAAGAAGGCACAAGAAAGTGACCTTGGCTTCATGAAGAACTCTGAATGTAGTCAGGTTAATGCCAGACATTCCCCTTTGAGAAAACAATGGCTCTGCCTACCTGTTCTTGAAGGAACAAGTCATTGGCAATATGCACTATTTTTTCCACAGCAATGATGCTTCCAATACTATGAATTTCAATATCTGCCATCATGGTGAGGACAAGGATGGCTTCAACCAGAAGTTGACGGTATTCTGGCTGAGGTACACGATTTAGGACAGACTCCACATGAACGGAGAATTTAATCTCTCCCGGTGTCATCTGTGGTAGAGAAAAAAAAAAATCACTTCTGAAGAAACCATCATCAGAAAACACCAATCACCTGTTCGGAAAGGTAGTAAAAACACTGTAGCCAAGATCACTGCTTCAATATCCTCTAAAGCAATTGAGTAAATTGGTCCCCCACTTTTTGGAAGGCAATGTGACATTGCCTGATGCATTGTAAAAGTGTCAATGCCCTCTAACCGCAAATCCTATTTCTGGGAGTTCATCCTAACAAAATAATTCAAAGAGGAAAAAAAATCCTTATGTACCAGAGTGTTTATAGCAGCATTAATAATAAGTGCAAAACTAGAAGTAACCTAACATGGGAATGGCTGTGTAAATAATGGCATATTACGGTATTAGTGACTTCAAGAGTTTTTATAGAGTCATTTAAAAGAGTAAATATGATGACTGTTGATAAAGGAAAAATCTAAATAGAACTGAAAATCATATATACATGATGATTAGAGGTATGTAAAGCATTAATATACCGTTAGGTTTAAATGGTTATTAAAATTGAAGTAATTTTAGGATGAAAGGTATTGCGGAATCATTTCTGACAAAATTGTATTGAGTATAGTTTAGGGCGGCAATGTACATTTGTAATTTCAAAACCTGGGTTCAAGTTTTCTCTCCATCAATTACTAGCTCTGTAACCTTGCATAATTCATCAAAATTTGTTTCCTTATTTTAAATCAGTAACTACAATCCCTTCCTTACCTATCTCAAATAGCTGTGTTGAAGATCAAATTAAATAAGGTATGAAGGTGGTGTGAAGACTCTTACAGGTACCACTCATTTACAGGTGTGAATACATACAGGTATGTATTATTATTAATTCTATTAACATTTCAATCTTGCTTAAAGGCAGAGAAAGACCAAATAGAGTGCACAGTGTTCTTATTACAGGAAAGACCTATAGGCAAGAGTAAAGCCTTGAAACATAGCAGCAGCTTTCTGTATCTGCCTCTCCAGACATTATCTATAACCATTCCAGTGTTGTTTTTTTTTTAATTAAATTTTATTTAGTTACTTTTCAAGTACATTTTTTTATCCATTTCTCCCATCCCCCCCCCCCTCCCGGTCTCCCCCCTTCCTCCCATCCCCCCCCCCAGTCCTCATCCCTGTGTCTTTCATACTTGTTCCTCAAAATCCCTCCCCCTTTTTCCCCTGTTTTTAAGAATTTTCTACTGTCCAGTCTTACTGTATCTGGCTTGCTAATTCTAACTCCTGTGTTGATTTTGCATACAACCTATTTCTTAAAATTTCCATATGATTGGGCAAAAAGTGAAATATTAAAGCACCTGATAAAGTATGTCTGTGGTTCACAGCAATGTTTTCCAACCATGAGTCATCCTAAGGATTTTTTTTTAGGTACTGATACCCAGACCTCATCCCTGGAGACTATAGTCCACTGAACTGGAGATGAGAGCTCAGGTTACTATGACAAAGAGCTAAGGACCAGTGGTTTATGATCTAATAGTCTACAAGCATCCTGCTAGAGAATGCTGGGGATGAGAAGAATCGGGACATGAGCAATCATTCATTCATTCTTAGGTTTTGATCTTGTCTGACTTCTCCACCTCAGTCCACACTGACATAAATTAGCCCAACTTGATCATTAAAAGAAGCTGTCCTTCTATAACTAATGTAATACCTAATTGTTCCCTAATATACCTGTTCTAGTTTTTAAAAAGCATTCTCTTCTCTCTTCAAATGCATTTCCTGTTCAGTTGATTTATAAAAGCATAGATCTGTTATTCTGAAAAGTGATCACTGAAATACTTTAGCCAGACAAGCTATCAATCACATAAATGTGAAAGACATCTTACCTCTCTAGTGGTTGAAGAAGGAAGAACAAAACCTTCCACAGAAAGTCCATGACACTGCAAAACAGAAAAAACATGTTGTCAGTAAGATATGCTGACAACTGGGAGGCTGTAAAGGGACACTTAGTATTTATAAGTGTGCTTCACAAGGTAGAAGCTGAGTAGTCACAGGCCATGGAAAGGCCCTGCAGCTCAAGTGTCCTTGCCAAGGGGTTGTGATTACCACATGGCAAGAAGCAGGGTTAGTCTACAGGAGACCAAAGATTCATCCTTTAGGTAGGAGAGTGGAAGGGATACGGAAGGTCTACCTTTGGCGATAGCCTGGCTCCAAAGATTCAGAGATTACATGGGAGAATACCATGCTCAGTCCCAGAGCCAACACAAATAAGCTTTCACAGAGATTTTTAGGCTGAAGAAAAACTCAAGGTACGTATTTAATGGACATGCACAGTTAACTACATTTTCTAGTGAATCACCCCCCATCAGCACTCCTGATTCTCTCACCCTGCTCTACTTCTTCTGTAGTACTTGTCATCTTTTAACATTCTTTATAACTTACCTATTTATTATGTTTGTAATTTATTATTTGCCTCTCACTAGGAGAATGTAAGTTCCATAAGGTCAGAGATTGTTGTCTGTTTTGTTCTTTGCGGTATTGCTGTCAGCACCTAGGACATAGCCTAGTGCACAACAGATGTTCAAGAAATGCTATATGAATGAATGAATATTTTATCTTTCCCTCCACCATTAGCTCAATTACTAGGAAGTAATGAGAATTAATGACTTGCTGTTTTATATTTTAAATAAACCAAGACATTATATACTAAACTACAGATGAAGATTTCAATCCAATAGATTTATTGACTCTACCAGACACTTCTATCCCATATTCTATAAGTCAAAAACAGTCTTTGTACAATTACTAGCCTTCAAAAGTATGTGCACAGTGATTATGTTACATTCATACTCTAAAAAGAATGGAATAAAAAACCAGAGGGCATTTGTTGTTCCTTTTAGGTCAGGATTCAAAGTCCAGGTTTTGTTCTGCCACAAAAATACCCAATCTTCTCTGTAAAAGGACACGTGGACAATAACAGGGGAGTGGGTGGAAATGGGAGAGAAAAGGCAGAAAACTGTACTTGAACAACAATAAAAAAATCTTTTTTTTTGTTACTCTTTTGCCTTAGGGCAAAAATTGTGGTGGTGGCAAAGACTTTTATTCAGAATAAATTTTATTACTGGAAAAAAATTACCCAACCTTCCTAGCCAGATTTAAATTTTCCTTCTCTTAGATTTTCACAGCCTCATGGTTTTACACCTTTATCATAACACATTTTGAACTTGCATTATAGCAGCTAATTAAGATAACTATGGACTAAACTCCTTAGTGACAAGAAGAGATACTTTCTGTGGTATCTGGGGTAGAGCAGTAGCTACCACACATCTGTGAAATTGAATTTCTATAACTCAGGTATAACTGAAAAGGTAAAGTGCATATCTATCACCACTGTGCTATAGAAGTTAGATGGAAGGAAAGTAAGTTTTAGATACTATTTGAAAGGAAGATTGCCAGAGATGATGATAGTCTAAGGAATCAACTTCCACCTTTCCAAAAGATCATATGCTTCTGTCCACAGAAGAATATTAATGTGCTAAGGGGAGACATAACTTAAGTCTTGGATGAAGTATTCTTCAGGTTCTTGCCAAAGGCTATGAAACAAAAAGTGGCACCTGAGAGACTATGAATGAGATTACTGAATGAGTACAGTGGTCTTCTTGGCCCTCTAAATCTGTCACAAACATAATGGTATGATGTATCCTTAAATGTCTTTGGCAAACTAAGCTTTTGAAAGAAAAGCAAAATTGGTCACACCAACAAAGTCTTTGGATTATTAATATCATTATGAATTTGTGTTTATTTAGTAGTTTCCCTCCAAGAAAAATAAAGGTAAGAGCTTCTCATGCAAACTCCTTACATGCTGCAGTTATTTTACTATTGTGCCATTTCATTATTAATAGCATATTGCTACAAATAACATTCCCACTCTACAATAGCTACAAAGAGAGTAAGGTATTTATCACCAAATCCAACTGTATCACAATGTCCAGCTGTGGCCAAAAGCAGTAAAGTGATGATTTCTGAAATCTAATTTGCAAATGACACCATAGCAACAACAGTGGAAAGACAGTACATTTTCAATAATATAAAAAAATAACAAAATCCACTCTCATTTTTGTTTTCTTCTAGGTTTCATCTTCTAGCATTTGACTTCTCTATAATTGCAGTGATGTCACAGTTATATCATATCAGCCAAGGAGAATGAGGAATTCAAGGGGAAAAACAAAGAGGCATCTGCAATGTGTTATGCTCACCTTCTGCAAAACTTTCCATACTTTTTGATAAAATCCAATTGGGACTCTGTTCAGTGCTCCATCCAACCTTCTTCGGCGTTGCCATTGACCTTGACGATTATCTTTCAATGTCTGTTGATCATGTACACTAGTAAATAACCCACTACTTGGAGTCATAGAATTTCCAGGTGACTTGGGAGGAAAGAATATAAATCAAAGTTATCTTTGTTCCTCTGATAAAGTATTACAGCACAGTGAATAATAAACACTCTGCAGAATTATAAACCACATATGAAATGTAATACCCAAGATAAAGAGGTTACAGTGAAGCTAGTAGACTGCTGAGGAGCTAGCAGCAGCAATATAAACCTTTTAGAAAGCAATGTAGTGATTCATAAAAAGAACTGTAAAAATACTGACACATGAAAGGTTTTCAGCTGTCTCTCCCTGGTTATCTGTTAAAATTGTTGCTGGTCTACAGCTTAGTTTGTTGAATTCATAAACTATAACACAGCCTCAATCAATTTAAAAGAATTGAAACCAGAGACAGTATGTTCTCTGACTACAATGACATCAAATTACCAACCAATAACAGAAGAAAATTTTGGAAAGAAATTTGGAAAGGAAATTTATACATATGTGGAAATTAGAAAATACACCCCTAAATAACCAGTGGGTTAAGAAAGAAATCACAAGGAAAATTAGAAAACCCTCTAAGATGAATGAAAATGAAAATACAATATAACAAGACTTATAGCAACCTATCGGTGTTTCTCTCTCACATCGGTATTTATCTCTTCTTTCTTCCTCCCTCCCCCTGTCTCTAAAAATAAATAAAATCTTTTTAAAAACTGATCTACAGTTTGAAAACAATCCTTATCAAAATCCCAACTGGGTTACCTGCAGAAACTAATGAGTTTATCCTGAAATTCAAACGGAAATTCAAGGGGCCATGATAGTAATACAATGTTAAAAAAGAAGACTCAAGTTGATCTAGAACTTCCAATTTCAAATGTTACTGCAAATCTACAATAATCAAGATTGTGTCATATAAGCATAGGCTAGGGATGTAGATCAATTAAATGGAGTTGAGAATTCTGAAATAAACCATTATATTTTCATCAATTAATTTTAAACTAGGATGCCAAGAAAATTAGATGGGGGTAAAGATAATTTTTCCAAGAAGTGGTGCTGGAAAAACTGGATATTCACATGCAAAAGAATGAATTTGGACCCCCTACCTCACATCATACACAAAAATTTCAGTCAAAATGGGTTACTGTGCAGAAAGTAGTTAATATAGAAGGCCAAAAGTGCTATTTTTTGAAAAGGCCTGCTTACATGACTGGCTCCTGACTGGCACTTGGAGACCTGCATTTTGGAAGGGTTCCTACCATTCCCAGAACTAGTAACAGTGGCTGATTGTGCCTAAACTGTTTGTGTAAACATTATGGTTTCTGTTGAACACTTGCTTTCCCTGTGGGAGTCTGGAATTTTGGTATGTGCCAGGCGGAGGCTGTTTATGTGAGCAGCCCCCAGTAAAAGTCCTGGGTGTTGCATCTTTAAATGAGCTTCCCTAGTTGGCAATATTGTATACATGTCACAACTTTTTGGCTGGGGGAATTAAGCACATCCTGCCTGAGTCTACTGAAAGAGTACTCTGAAAGTTGGTGCCTGTTTTACCTGGACTTTGTCCAATTCACCTTTTCCCTTTGCTGATTTTGCTTTGTATCCTTTTGCTGTAATAAATCATAGCTACGCGTATGACTATATGCTGAGTCCTTTAAGTCCTCCTAGTGAATCGTCAAACCTGGGGGTGATGATTCATGAACCTAATTTTAAGAGCTAAAACTATAAAACTCTAAAAACAAAAAATAGAGATAAATCTTTGTGACGTGGGGTTTGGAACACCTTCTTGGGTACGACACTAAAAGAAAAAATATGTAAGTTGGACTTCATCAAAATTAAAAACTTCTGTTTTTCAAATGACACTATCAAAAAGTAATTCAGTGGTTGATGTCCTCTGGGGGGAGGGGGAGAAATGAAAGTGAAAAGGCAACCCACAGAGTGAAAGAAAATATTTTCCACTCTCATATCTGATATGGAATACATACCCAGAATATTAAAGAACCTTTACAACTCAACAGTAAAAAGACAAACAGCCCAATTCACAAATGGGAAAAGGATCAGAATAGAAATTTCTCCAAAGAAGATAAATGACCAATAGGCACATGAATAGATGCTCAATATCATAAACCATTAGGGAAATGCAGATCAAAACCACAATGAGATACTACTTCACACCCACTAAAATGGCTACAATCAAAAAGACAAAAATAACAAGGGCTGGTGAGGATGTGGGAAAATTGGAACTCACTAACATTACTGGTGGGAATGTAAAATGGTGCAGCTACTTTGGAAAACTTTTTGGCAGTTCCTCAGAATGCTAAACGTTTACCAAATAACCCAGAACTTCCACTCTTAGATATACATGCAAGGGAAATGAAAACATATCCACTTAAAAACTTGTACATAAAGGTTTATAGCAGCATTACTTCTAATACCCAAAACCCAGAAAAAATCCAGTCATCCATCAACTGATGAATGGATAAATAAAATGTGGCCTGTACTGATATGTTATTCATCAACAAAAGAATGAAGTACTGATACATGCAGTAACATAATGAACTTTGAAAAACTGTAAGTAAAGAATGAAATACATTGGGGAAAGTGATTCTTTGAGAGTTTAGATTCAGAAATAAACATAAAATAGAAAAAAGATAATAAAAACATTTTCTGAGAAAAACATTCCTCACATTTTAATTTGGGCCAAATGCTTATATTACCCACCATTGCTAAGTAAAACAGAAAAGTACTCCAAGACATTTGTATTGGCCAGTGACTATCACACTAATAATGTACTAAGTAGATGAACTGCCATTTGATTTATCTTCATTATCTTTGTCTCTATCATCAGGATCTTTATCTGCTGATCCTTTGGGGATCAACCCACAAAGAGTACTCAGACTATTTTCTGAAACCAAATAGCAATATTTTTGAGTTTTTAGATTAACTTCTGTTATCTAATGCCTCTGTCCTCCATTATTAATGTGCATATGACAGAATTAGCCAAATCTTACTATATACTAATTCATTACAGGGTATTTGGTTAAGGGCAACAAAAATATCAATATCCTTTCCAATAGTTTTTCCATTTTTTGTTTGCCTGTTATCTGGCCTTAATCTCTTCAGCCTAAGAGATCTGAAATTATAGGCCAGTATGAATTACTGATTTAAACCAAGAAAATTTAGTCAAAGGTCAGTTTTCCAAACTTTTAGCCTTCATGAGAGCAAGGACCACATCTGGGTTTTTATTTCCACTATATCTCCAGTGCCTGGCATGAATTTGGCACTCATTTAATATTTACTAAATGAATCAATAATCAGAATAGCTCACCCAGTGGTTTGCAATTGAAATTCCATCAGAATCACCTAGAAAAATTATTAAAATGTAGACTACAGGGCCTCCCCCTCCCCAGACTTTTCTGATTCAGTAGACTTAGGGTGGGGACCACGATTTTACATTTCTAACAAGTTCCCAGGGGATGCTGTTGCTACTTAGTACAATGCCTGGTGTATAGTAGGCATGCAATTAATTATTAATTGAAGAATACATGAAAAAACAAATACTTATAAAACTGAATTTTGTTTTTTGAAATGGAAAAAAGGCTGGAGTTGAACCCCTTTTATTGCCTTTTTGGGAAATGGAAAGATTTCATATTGATTGATATTTTAGTTTTGAATTCATTTTGTTTTTCTTTTCAATCAATCACTATATGTCATAATTTATATAACAGTATACTCAAAGCACTTGTGAATGGTATATAATACAAGATAACAACAGTTACCAGAAAAGGCGATGACATCAAATCTATACCCAGGGAGTGACCACCATTGGACTACAAAAAAAAAATGAGAAAACACAATTGTAAAAGACATGAGGCAAAACAACCATTACTGCATTTTTAAGTTATTAGTAAAGTAAAATAACAGAATATTCAAGTAATTAGCCAGCATATTATTTCATGTTATCACGAAATCACCTTACTATAGAAGTCATGGTAAAGAGTAAAACAAAAGAAAACTATCTGAAAAATATTTTTCCATAAGAGGGCACTGGTGAGTAGTATAGAAAAGGACTTAGAACAATGCAAAATGCAACACAAGGAGGTGATGATAGAAATCAATATTTAGAAATAAGAAAGTAATAACCCTGGCCAGTATGTCTTGGTTGGAGCATGGTCTGGTAAACCAAGAGGCTGTGGGTTTGATTCCCAATAAGGGCACATGTCTAGGTTGTGGTTTGATCCCCACTCGACCTCCTCCCTTTGTCTCCCTCCCTCCCTTCCCCCCTCTCTCTCTAGTATCAATAAACATGTCCTCAGGTGAGGATAAGAAAAATTTTAAAACATATACAACAAAGAAAGTAATAAAAAATTATGGCTCTCCATAGTCTAAATTATAGTCCTAAGGATTTTGGCTTTCTTGAAGTGCTATAGGTAGTGAATGTCTGAAAAAAATTAAATGATATGGCTGAGTAGGTTAAGTCGTTAATATCTTATTAATCTAGCTGGGAACATGGACTTCAAGTTCTAAATATATGATGGATTTGTAAATAATATTGTGTGACTATAAACAACTATAAAATGTTTAGCCAATCACTTTCAATGAAAACAAGAATTGTTTACCAACAATGTCAGTTTAACTCTTTAGCATGAAATGTAATTCTTTCACTTTTCGGATAAGAAAATGTTCAGATTATCCAAATTACCAGGAACAAAACCTGTAAAGTGAACATTTTTCTACCACCATTCTTATTCCATTGCATAATATAAATGTGAAAGACTATCTGATAAGTGTTCTTGCTCTTGCATAATGTAAATGAGAATAGGTATCTGATAAGTATACTCAAGTTAAGTTTACTTCAAATTAAAGTTCAAGCATTGGCTCATTCTTTTTCTAAGTGGTTTCTGACTCCTAAAAAAGGTTCTATTTTGCCTATCTTTTGCTATATGAGCTTAAATTTTGCAAGCTAACATAAATTTATTTTAGAAGCAGGAGGAGTATATTTATGATTTTCATAAAAAGTACTACTACAAGAGATCAAATACCTTTTAAGCTTGGACTTTAAAATCACATGATTTCCCAGAGTTTAGAAAGAAGCTTTGGAACTTTGTGTTAATAATTTCTTTGTATAATACAATAACTCATCTATTCTCATCTGCAGGAAAAAGTAAGAGGCTACAATATGATGTTGGTTGACTCCCAGCAACTCCCAGACTAATTTAAATGCTTTTCCTCTATATGTGTCCACAACACCTTTCATATACCTCTACCAAAGCAATGATAAAAATCTAGCCCTGGCTGGTGTAGCTCAGTGGATTGAGCGTGGGCCTGCGAACCAGAGGATCGTGGTTTGATTCCCAGTTAGGGCACATGCCTGGGTTGCAGGCCAGCAGGGAACACATGAGAGGCAACCATACATTGATATTTCTCTCCCTCTCTCCTTTCCTTCTTCCCCTCTAAAGATAAATAAATAAAAATCTTTTTAAAAAGCAATGATAAAAATCTAATTTCAGGATAATACCTGAAAACAGATTTTTTAAAGGCCCTCACCTAATATGGTATTCTCTCTAGCATTGTTTTTAAAATTTTTTATTAATGTTTGAATACAGTTGTATCCATTTGCCCACCACCACTTTCCCCTGTCCCATCCACCCCCCACCTTCCATCTTCTTTAAAGGGAAGAAATCTAAGTCTAGTTTCATAAGGAAAATTAATTCCAAAATTATATGTTGATCCTAACAAGAGGAACTCTAAGTTTTAATATCATGCTATCAGAAAAAAATTACTTTTCTCTTAAAATTATCAAGACAGTTTGGTCCAGAAAAAGGAAAGCTATCTACAAAATGATTGCTATAAAAGACAATCAAACAAGCTACTCTGTGGCTCGTCATCTTATTTGTTAAAAGGCCATGACCTCATGCATGTTATGTAGAATTAAAGGCAGGTTAAACTATGTTAAAGGATCCTTAGTTGTTCCACCTGACTTTCAGCTGACATAGACAATCCATAAAATTCTACTTGACAAACATGTGGCTCAAATTAAATTCAGAATATGAAATAAAATGCATAATCCCAACAAAGCCTGATTCCAAAAGAATGTTCTCAAAGATGACAAGAACTCAGCTAATCTCCCAAATAGTATCTTACCTGCTTTATCTCACTTTTTAACTGCATGATTCCACTTCGTTCAGTTTTGGTTGCTCCAACAGCACCAACCTCATGGATAGAAATGGCAGGGCTGACATTTGAATCACTGGGACGCACTATATGGCATGACAGATGAAAGAGAGAGGATAATCAGGTTCAATTTTTTTCTCCACCACATTTAAAAGACTTAGATATACGTCCTCCTTTTACATTAACGAAAAACAACTATAACTTTGATATTCTAAGTGTGGTCCATGGACCAGCAGCATTAGCATCACCTAGGAGCTTCTTAATAGAATCTTAGGCCTCACTCCTGACCTTTGATCCAGAATCAAAGTCTGCATTTTAGCAAGATTCCCAGGTGCACAGTAAGGTTTGATGGGCACTGCTTTAGACCTTTCTTTTACCAATCTAAGTTCTGGAATCCATCCATGTGACATTATATATTTACTTATCCTAAGCCTAAAAGTTGAGCATGGGAGATAACCTTTTTCATTTGTTCTGATGTTTTAGGTACTCAACACCAAATACCACCACCAAACCACCAAGTGCAGGTAAAAGATTCATTTTTAAAATTATTTATCTTTAGAGGGGAAGGGAAGGAGAAAACGAGAGAAATATCAATGTATGGTTGCCTCTCGTGAGTCCCCTGCTGGGAACTGGCCTGCAACCCAGGCATGTGCCCTGACTGGGAATCAAACCATGATCGTGTGGTTCACAGGCCTGCGCTCAATCCACTGAGCTACACCAGCCAGGGCTCCAAAAGATTCATTTTTGATGGACCCCTAGATGTACTTTAATTTGGAGGTGAAAGAATAGCCCTGGCTGGTGTAGCTCAGTGGACTGAGTGCTGGCCAGGAAACCAAAGAGTTGCCGGTTTAATTCCCAGTCAGGGCGTGTGCCTGGGTTATGGGTTAGGTCCCCAGTAGGGGGTGTGCGAGAGGCAATCATACATTGATGTTTCTCTCCCTCTCTTTCTCCCTCCCTCCCCTATCTCTAAAAGTAAATAAATAAAATCTTTAAAGGCGAAAGAATACATCAGATGTACTGTAGCAGCTACGCACATGCATGTGCATGTGCATACATCAACACTGTAAGTGCTACTGAATTCCTTCCAATTGGAATAAAAGAAAGTTGTAGATTACATGAGTTGTTTGTTTTCCTAAAGTAGAGACTTCAATTTATGGTAATTTAAGAGAATGCATAAAACAGTTCAAAACAAAACATGATAGTAATCTATTTATTTGATATTTTCATTTAAGGGGAAAAAATGAGACATACACTGGTTTCCAAATCTTGTTCCAGAGGGCTGCTTTTAAGTGTTTCATATATTGGGGTTCTATTTATTTGGGGGAATAAGGTTCCTCTGATAAAAGAAAAAACATTGTAAAATCCATGAGATACTTAAAACAAACACTCTGAAATAGAAATGCAGTTATTCAACCTTACCGCTTCGTTCTACTCCAAACTCCTGGCCACTGAGAATATGATGCAGGAGGTTCTTCATGGCTGAAGGACTGAGATTCATCAGGCTGTCTGTGGCTTCCTCAGCTAGTCAACAGAAATGTTAGGACAGAGATATTTCTAATTGGCCTGCCACACCCACCCTCTTTTTCTCTATTTCTCTGTTGCTTAGAATTTCTGAGTCACTTGACTGGAAGAATAAAACAACAAGAAAAGATTTCTGGTACCATACTGCATAGGTATTAACACTGTAATAGATTTATAATAAATTAAGGGCTGACTACCCAGTTTATGGATTAACCAGGTCCCTGATTTCTTTTTCACCCCCATCTTTACCATTAGGGTACTCAGCAGGATCTTTATTTGAAGGTGGGAAGAATGAAAGGAGAACAATGGAATTGGAAGCCAGTCAGAGAAAGGCAATGACTGTATATATGCAGATGAATTAAAATAACCAAAACTTCTCAGCCTGGAAATAGAGACTTAAAAGAGAATAGATATGACTCTGTGACATTATAAAGAATATTAAGAAGATAACTTAAACCTGTTCATTAACATCAGGTATTTACTAAGAGTTTTCTACATGTAGATAATGATTTTAAGCAATGTTAATTGTTTAACATGGTACTTGACCTTGAGAGGCTGACCAATTATTTGGGAGAGATTGGACATGTAAGCAACATAAAAAATAATCATGCTAAGTGCCAAACAAGGGTTGATTAAGTTAGTGGGAAGGACTGTTGAAGTAAGAGGTAGAGGCCAGAGTGTTGAGGATATTGAATATCAGACCCAGGGATCAATCTTGACTTTATCCTATAATAAATAAATGGCCATGGTTTTGATGAATCCACAGGAAAAAAGATCCACAGAAGGTACTCACAGAAAAGTGAAAAATGTTTGGGGGTTTATCCCTCATTGAGATTTATTACTGAATAATCAGACCTTCATAAAACTCCTGTGATACCATAGCTAGACAATACATCATATATGTATGTAATAACACATGTTATCTGTATCAATGTGCTAAACTAGAAATCATTTGGAATCAGGCAGACTTGGACTCAATTTCCACTATTTACTAGTTATATAATTTTGAGCAAGTTAGTTATTTAAGCTTCATGAGTTTGTTTCCTTATCAATAGAAGTGGTACAAAAGTACCTCCTCCAGAGGGTTGTTGTCAGGATTAAAGGAGATAACATATGTAAATATAAAGCAAAAAGTAGAAGTGTCTGGCATATGGTAGGTATAAAATACTCTTTAGCTCTCTTCCTTTAAAGGTTATTTAAATATAAATTATCCATGTAAGTTAGGTTAGACTCACACTGATAAATTATGTACTTGTTAAGAGCTCAGTTAAAATCTCTCTGTTTAATATTTATCTAACAAGACTCTTTGTGCTCAACAACTTCAAAGAGAGTCTTGTTATATAGATATTAACAGGAACATTGCCTTCCTTTGTTCAATCCTGATGTGGACTATACAGAATAGTGACACTATGATCAAATTGATGTGGTGACTTAATCTGGTGTCCAGAAGCTGCACTCACTTACTGAATCAGAATCAAACCCAGTGTTGTTTTAATTGTTGACACTAATACAGATGTCCGCCATTGTCCCCCCCTTGGCCCCCACCCAGAACCCCCTAACCCTGCCTTCACCACATTGTTATCTGTGTCCATGGGCCATGCATATATGCACACATGTTCTTTGGCTAATCTCTTCCAGTCCCCACACCCCCTCTCTGAGATCTGTCAGTGTCTTCCATTTATCCATGCCTCTGGTTTTATTTTGTTCATCAGTTATATTTTGTTCATTAGATTCCACATATGAAGAGTAAGATAAATACCATATAATGTCACATGTGGAAACTAAAAAACCCAGTCTTGGGGCAGAGGGGAGAGGTGAGGGGGAAATGGAGACAACTGTACTTGAACAACAATAGAAAATAAATTAATAAATGAAAAATAAAGTCTTTCACACTGAGGTTCCACATATACTAGCAATTAGGAGGAATGTAGTCATTGGGAGTGCAGAGTCCCCAAGAAGTGGAGTTTTGAAGTTGCAGAACTGATTAAATTTGTTCTAATATCAGCCCCTTTGCTTGCATAGAGATTGATTAGCCTGGAAACAATTTGGTATATGCAGTTATTGAGCTACTGATAAAAATGTTTTCGTTTTCTTTTTCTTCTGATGCCAAACTCAACAGACTCAGATTAAAAGTGAATTCTGCCTAAAATAGTTACTAAATTGAATACCTGAGCATCGAAGGGACTGGGCCAGTTCTGTTGCCATAACTTGTATGATCAGACCAATTCGAAGTCGAAACATTTCAGCAAAGAGGCCAGGCTGAGTTCGCATATACATGGCTAGATATACCATTATTTCCTGTGCAGGGAATGAATATAGACAAAAATTATGGCCCAGGCATCACAAGGTCTATTTTGTGGTCAATTGCCAGATTAATTGAAAATAAGGTTAAAATATCAATCACCTGATTAGGCTTTATAATTCTGCTCACCTGTGTCAAAATTGAAACGCTTATATCCCCTTCACTGGCTTCATCTATCAGCTGAGTAAGCACTTCATAGGGTAAAGGACTGAGGAAGAAGACAGTAAAGTAACAAATAATTCTGCAACTACTTAAGCCTACATATATTGAGAATATAAAAAAAGCTCCTCCCAAGTCCAAGTCACTCCCTCAATATTGCACCATTGCTGGTAGCATGCTGGTTCTTTCAGTCCTCAGAGTTCTTTGCCTCCCCAAACACTCTGGCCCATATCAACTCAAGAGAGCTCTGTTCTCACCTATCTAAACCTGGATTAAATTTCCTTTAGAAAATTTTATTTAAAACTCATTCTATGGTGTCCTTCCAAACTAGTCTTTTGTGGTTAATTCTTAATATTTGATGAGTAACTATCATGGCTAGAAAGTAATAAACTAAATTTAAGTTGTGCCCTTTGGAAGCTATTTTATTACTTTACAATCACACCTTATAGAGTTATATAGACTTTCTATAGTTTCATCAATTTACATGCATGCACACATAGGTACAGAAACCTCTTCTACACTTCTGACTCTCGTGTTGATACTTAGCACTCTTAGGGCACGGGGCATGGGGCATGGACCACACTATCTTTTTGGGAACTGCCTGCAATACAGGCATACCTGGTTTTATTATACTTCATTTTATTGTGCTTCACAGAAACTGCATTTTTATCAACACTGAGGCAAGACCCTCCACCAGCAAAAAGATTATGACTCACTAAAGGCTCAGATGATGGTTAGCATTTGCAACAACATTTTAAAAATTAAGCTATGTACATTTTTAGAGATAATGATATCGGACATTCAGTAGAGTACAGTATTAATGTAAACATAACTCTTAAATGCACTGGGGAATCAAAAAATTCGTGTGAGTCCCTTTATTGAGACATTTGCTTTATTGTGGTGGTCTGGAGCTGAATGAACCTCAATATCTCGAAGGTATGACTATCATCACAAAATTAATCTGATTTGTGATAAACAGGTTCTGTTTGCCAGGAGCAAGGTGTTATGGGTTGAATTATGTCTCCTCAAAGTTTATATGTTGCAATCCTAACCCCTAGTACCTCAAAGTGTGACCTTATTTGGAGATGGTTACCACGTGGCCCTAATCCCATAAGACTGGTGAATTTATATAAATGGGAAGTCGGAACTTGGAGACACACACACAGGGGGAAGAAATGTAAAGAGCCATAGGGGGAAAATAACTATGTATAAGCCAAGGACAGAGGCCTAGAAAAAAATTCAAATAATAGATAATTTTTTGGGGGTGCTAATTCCAGTTGTTTGGTTTTTGCTTTTTGTTTTAATGGGAGGTTTGGGAAATCCAGCAAGAAAACATAAACAAAAACAAGAAAACCATCAAACAAAAAAACCCCAAAGTACATCTGAATACTACTCACTGTGAGTTTCCTCTTTTGTTTACTCTGCCCTGTTATTATCAATATTCTCATGCTGAGAAGAACATATGTAGGACATTATTATCCATTGTCAAATGAGGGCAAGAGAATTGGGGGCAGTTCACACAGCTCCCTAAAGACTAAGAGAAGGTTGATTAAACCAGTCAAAACCATACTCACTTAGAGATAGTCTTCTCTCGAGGTTCTGGAGGGAATCCCACTGTCAAATGTTTCTGATGGGACAGAAGGTCTGTGCAGGCCTAAGGAGAGACAGCATGATAGCACTATCCTTCCCATAACACCTCAGATTTCCATGAAAGTTATTCTTTTTTGCCTAGAAGCCCTTGCTTCCCCTTAATTTAATGACACACTAAACTCTCTTTCTCAGGAAATATTATGAAGATCAGAAAAGGGATTTCTAAGAATGAATAATAAGGTATAGTAGAAACTTTTAGCCTAGTGTAAATTCATTCTTAAGATCTATTGGAGAATTCTTGCAGTTTACAACACCTCTATAAGTCTACAGTTTATATATGCTTCAGTATTATACATTTGACATTCACAAACAAAAAGCTAACTGAATATCAGAATCATTATGTGGGAAAAACAATATATCAAATGATTAGAGGCTGTAGTTGCTTAAGTAAACATTTATGGAAACTAATTTTTTAAAAAGTCCTCCATTTGGATTTGGTGTAAAATTTAAGAAGAATCTATAGTACCTCATCAAGTGCTTCCACCTTCTTCCTTAAGATTCCAGAAATGTACCGGATCAGACCCCAGTGACGGATTTCTCCAACATTGCCATATAGCTCAGTAAGCAGCTCTCTGACTGTTGCACTCCCTTCATCATACAATCCAGTGTCCCAGTCAGGTCCTCTGAAATGTTAAAGATAGGGTTACATTAACTGTAAATAAAGCTGTCAGAAAAATCTTTT
The DNA here is from genome assembly GCF_021234435.1 of Artibeus jamaicensis. Taxonomy (NCBI): domain Eukaryota; kingdom Metazoa; phylum Chordata; class Mammalia; order Chiroptera; family Phyllostomidae; genus Artibeus; species Artibeus jamaicensis. Next base: position 728,412 of record NW_026521496.1, read on the forward strand.
GTTTTAGTGTTATAATGGGTATGCTTATTTTTTGATAGGCCTCTTTCAATAGGAAATGAATGTTATAATTTACTAAGACTCCTTATAAAACTATGATTAGTAGCCAGGCCCAGAAGTCAAATACCTAGAAGAGAACAAGTCTCAGTCTCAGTTGTGTTTTGACAAAATGCATTATTTTACCCTCCTCATGGGCTTCAATGGTGCTAAAAATAAAGTCAAAGATTTAATTTACTATTCAAAGTTCAGAAAGTACCCACTGAGGGAACTACTGAAATAAGAAGAATGTGTGCTTATTTTTAAAGAATATATATATATAATATATATATATATACTATAACACAAATCAGCTGTTAAGTACCATAAATAATATATAAAGCACTATGAAATTGGGAATTTAATATATGACAAAGGTAGATTTTATTCATTAAATGATGTTAAGACAATCAAGTAGCCATCTGAAACAAAACTTGGATCCATGCCAGAATTCCAAAACTATCAAAGATTTAAATGTAAAAGTATTAGAAAAAATGGTAAAACTATTTTATAAGTTTGGAGGCAAGAGGACTTTTTAACTATGAACCATATACCAAGCCATAAAAGAAAAGATACATTTATATACATGAAACAACAAAATTCTTATTGCAAAAACAACTGTAAGCAAAGTCATCAGACAAATTTCTAACAGATAAAAATATTTGCAATCCATAGGCTAATTTCCATAGTATATAAAGAATGCCAACAAATAGATAAGAAAATAAAAAACAACTTTTTAAGTTTGAAATGATCAAAATAAACATAAACAAATAAATAACACGAAAATAAGTGTTATGACATCTCATGTTTTGGGGTCTTTTTATTCCTAGAGATCAGAGAAAGGTTCTTGGAGGTGATGGATAAACTAGGCTTTGATGGATAGCTAGAATTCTGACAAGAAATGGGATATAGTAAAACAAAGTAGTCCAGGTAGATGAAAAACCATGAGCCAAGGTGTGAAAGCAGTCATGCAGGGACTGTGCTTTGCATACAATAAGTAGCAGGGTTTTTTGGTGGGAGCAGTCACATTGTGTAGCGGCAGCAATAGTAAAAGTTGAAAGTCACATCATGGAGGAGATGTAGATTTGGCCGCTGATTCCCAATGGTAGTAGTGATGTTATAGAGAGAGGAAAGGGATGAGGATGAGTCATAGATGACACAATTTCGAGTCTTGGTGACCAAAAACATGATGATACCACTATCAGGGTCAGGAAGTAGTAGCTTTCTGGTAAAGACAGTGAATTTGATTTTTAGGTATGTTAAATAAGAAGACATATGAAAATAAATTCCAAATAGATTAAAAACCTAAATGTTCTTTAAAAACATTAAAGGTATTTATATTTTAATGTTCTAAAACAGTTATTTTGTTCTTACTTCTTATTTCTTTTCTTCACTATCTTTCTATTACCCTGCATTTAGTATTGTTCCTGGCACATGTTAAGTACCCAACAAGTACTTGTTGAATAAAGTGTCCTATATAAAGGGGAAAAAAACCAAAGGTACCAAAATAGTAAGACCCATGTCTTTTTTTTTTTGGCAGTAGATATAACGAGCTTTATTAAGTAGCACTTGGACAGGACTGTATGACAGGGGAAGTTCCTCATAGCTGGAGATGATCCAGAGGCTTACAGAAGGCACAAGATCTACCATCCTGAAGGAGATGGGGCTAAGGGAAATTCCAGGAGAAAGGGTAGGAGGGGGTTACATGTATAGGAAATGTCCCTCAATAGCAGTGTGGGGAGTCTCTGTATTAGAGAGTACTCATACAAATAGACGTACAAGTCCAGGAAGCTCAGAGAGTCCCAAAGAAGCTGGACCTAAGGAAGCACACACCAAGGCACATCATAATTAAATTACTCAAGATTAAAGATTAGGTGAGAATCTTAAAAGCAGCAAGAGAAAAGGAGACAGTGAACTACAAAGGAGTTCCCATAAAACTATCAGCTGATTTCTCAAAGAAACTTTGCAGACAAGAAGGGGCTGGAAAGAAGTATTCAATGTCATGAAAAGCAACAACCTACATCCAAGATGACTCTATCCAGCAAAACTATTATTTGGAATGGAAGGGCAGATAAAGTGCTTCCCAGATAAGGTCAAGTTAAAGGAGTTCATCATCACCAAGCCCTTATTATATGAAATGTTAAAGGAACTTATCTAAGAAATAGAAAATCAAAAACTATGAACAGTAAAATGACAACAAACTCACACCTATCAACAACTGAACCTAAAAACAAAACCAAAAACAAACTAAGCAAACAACTAGAACAGGAATAGAACCACAGAAATGGAGATCACATGGAGGGTTATCAGTGGGGAGGGAGCAGGAGAGAATGGGGGAAAAGGTACAGGTAATAGGAAGCATAAATGGTAGTTATAAAATAGACAGAGGGAGGTTAAGAATAGTATGGGAAATGTAGAAGCCAAAGAACTTATATGTACGACCCATGGACATGAACCAAGGGGGGAGGTATCCTGGTGGGAGAGCAGTACAGGGCAGATGGAAATAAAACAGGTGGAATGGGACAACTGTAATGGCATAAATCAATAAAATATATTTAAAAAATTTTTACCTCCTTAAACCTTTATGTTATAGTTAAGTGCTTAACACCCTATTCTGAACAAGGGTTGCAATTTCCTTCCTCTCTCTGTCAGTCATCTTACACAAAATTTTGTATACTTTTGTCTTTTTTGTTTCAGGTAGAACAACATCCTTCACTATTTCTTGTAATGCAAGTTCTTCTCATGGTAAATTCCCTTAGTTTCTTCATGTCTGAAAAAGCCTTTATTTCTCCTCCATATTTAAAGTATAATTTTTCCACTGCTAGGCTGCAGTGGAAGCACCTGAGGGAGTCACTGACAAACATGACTACAGACTGATGTCCATGCACACTGATGGCTGGAGCAGAGGAATGAAGACAGCTAGAACCACATTTGGCAATGATGTCAGTGGAACTGGAGACCTCAGAGGGGATGGCTGAGTCAGAGAAAAAGAACTCCAGGGCCCCAGAAATAGAAAACCATACCAGGATGGCTGACCTCTCTGCGTTCCTGAAGGGACCAAGGAAGCATACAAGCAGGCAGAGAACACTCAGTTCATCAAGGTGACGTCAGAAAAGAGGTGTTTAAGCTGACCACTATTGCACTTGACTTCACATACTCAGCCCTCAAAGAGGAAATGGACTGCAACATGTACCATCTAGCCTTTGTACCCACTGTACTTCTCCATGGAGTTACACTGGAAGGAGACACTGACTGAGAACATAGAGTCCTTCTTTGGTGAGGACTGGAGGGAGCAGGTGCAGAGCTATAAGGCCATCGAAAAGTTTGTGGACTGAATCTATTATACGGGGCAGAATGAGCCAGAGCTGCTGGTGGCCCACACATACACCACTCTCTTGGGGATTTCTAAGGGGTAAGCTGCTTAAGAAGCCCAATGGGTCCTGAAAGCCCCCCATATTGGGGAGGGGACCAAGTTCTACCTGTTTGAGTATGTGGACAATGAACAGCAGTTCCTGCGGTTCTACTGGGCCAGGTTGAATGCCCTGGACCTCAACCTGAAAACCAAAGAAAATTGTGGAGGATGTCAAGAAGGCCTTCAAGTACAACTTGCAGATGGACCAGGCTGACTCCTTGCTGGCACAGGATGGGATCCCTGTGCATAATGGAAAAGGAGATGTGCACAAATGCCCTTAATATGCTGCTAAACAAGACAAAAGTGCCCCTATTCTGCCCCTTCTGAATAGCCTTGGATCTGCTAAGGAAACCCAGCCGCCAGTGTGACCCTGGCTGACAGCTTCTTGGCCTGCCATTACATGTGAAGAACCCATCACACCATGTTGGTGCCCTACTCCCCCACAACTGCTAGTCTGCCTCCACCTCCACTGAGATGAAACCACTAGCTCAGGTGACTTTTTATATAATGCTGGATTTGAGGGGGGAAAAAAGCAACCAATAAAAGCCAGAAGCTAAAGCCTCTACCTGTTAATGTCTTCTGGTCCAGATGCTGAGCTGGGTGCAGACCTACCCTTCCTGCAGCCCCCAGGCTATGGCACAGGGAGCAGCCATTGCAGCTTCGCTGACTGGCCTTGGCCTGCAACCAGCTCTGTTCCTGGAATGCCCACACCTCTAACTCTGAGGCTTATTCCTTTTGTTCTTCCTCATTCACCCTGGCCCAGTCATATCAGCATTTAGGTTGGTATCTTTCCCCTGCTGGGAGTGAGCAGAGAGCAAGGCCAGGCTGCAGTAGCTCTTTGGGAGAGAGGGGCCCTCCCCAGATGTTCCTGCTCTACTGCAGGGCCTCTCCAGAAAACCCCCCTGAGAAGGGTTTGTCCAGCCATGACTTGTCTCCTCTTTTGGCCTATGTCATGCTGCAGCACTCCATAAAGCAGCACCTGACATTTGCCTTCCCCCCCAAAAAAAAAGTATAATTTTCCTGGATACATTATTCTGGGCTGCTGATTTCTCTCTTTTAATAATTTGAATATTTAATTCCACTCTCTTCTAACTTGTGGGATTTCTGCTGAAAAATCCAATTATGATCTAATCATGCAGGGGTATCCAACCTTTTGGCATCTCTGGGCTACACTGGAAGAAAAACCATCTTGAGCCACACAAACACATTGTGACACATATTACACACAAATCTCATAATGTTTGAAGTAAATTTATGGCTTTGTGTTGGGCCGCATTCATAGCCATCCTGAGCCGCATGCAGACTGTGGGCCACAGATTGGACACCCTAATGGAATTTCCTTAGGTTATTGTCTCCTTTTCCTTTGCTGCCTTGAAAATTCTTTCTTTGTCATTAATTTTAAACAGTTTTAATATAATGTGCCTTGGAGAAGACTTTTGGCTTGAGATAATTAGGTCTTCTCTTTGCTTCTTTGATTCAAGGATTCAGTTGTTTCCTGAGGTTTGTGAAGCTTACATTAAATATTTTGTTAGAATAGGCTCTTTGTTCTGTTTTCCTTCTCTTCTCCTTCTGGTATACCTATTATTCTTATATCACTCTTTCTGATGGAGTCAAATAGTTCTCATAAAGTTCTCTCATTTTTTTATGCTGAAGTCTTCCTCTGCCTCCATCTGAGTCATTTCTAGATTTCTACCTTTGCTATCACTAATTCTTTCCTCCATCTGGTATGCTCTATTTCTTAAGCTTGCTAGCTCAGTCTTCGTCTCTTTTATTGAGTTCTTTACCTTCAGAATTTCCACTTGGTTCTTTTTTTTTATAGTTTCAATCTCTTTGTTAAAGTACTTCTTTATTTATTTCTGAATTCATTAAACTGCCTTTCTGAGTTTTATTTTATTTCATTGAGTTTTTTCAAAACTGCAATCATGGATTCTCTGTCATTTAAATTCCATATTTCCATGTCTTTAAGTTCAGTTTCTGGAGAGTATTCTTTTATTTTTTCTGAGCTACCTTGTTACCTTAGCTATTCATGGTGTTTGATGAATTCCTTCTCTGCCTAGGCATTAATTGGAATGAAATCTGTTTTGAAAAATTAAATTTATTGGGGAGACACTGGTTACTAAGTTTCAAGTGTGCAACTCTATGATATATCATCTATATATTTATTGTGTGTTTACCACCCAAAGTCAAATCACCTTCCATCATCATATATCTGACCCCCTTTACTACCCTCTAACCCCCTTCTTCCCTCTGATAATCACCATACTGTTGCCTGTGTCTATAAGGTTTTGTTTGTGCATTTGTTGCTTTCAGTTTTATATCCCAAATGAGTAAAATTGTATGGTTCTTAGCATTTTATGACTGACTTATTTCACTTATAATATTCTCAAGGTCCATCCATGTTTTCACAGATGGCAGTAATTCATCTTATGGCTAAGTAATATTCCATAGTATATATGTACCACATCTTCTTTAACCAAGAAGAAGAACACTTCTTCTATCCTCTATCAAAGAACACTGTGGTTGTCTCCATGTCTTGGCCACCATGAATAATGCTGCAATTGATATAAAGATGCACATATATTTGTAATACATGTTTTCAATTTTGGGAGGGTAGATACCCAAGAGAGGGGTTGCTGAGTCATATGGGATGAAATCTGCTCTTTTTAAAAAGTATTTGAGACTTCACTATTTAGCAGATGAGAAGGAAAGGACTTTCTTTTGCTTTCTAGTTGATGGTGAAATGCAAGTTTTCATTTTCTTGGTGAGGATTTTGGGATCTCTGTGGGACCAGAGAAAATGCCCCATATTTCCTGGGGAGGTGGGTATCCCCTCTGTGATCAGATCACCTCAGTTTCAGGGCACCACCCCTGTGGGGAAATGTGGTGGGTGATGGGGTTCTGGCCCATGAGATTCCGGTGCTGCCCCTTCCAAGATGCTGCCAGAAGTGCTATACTATCTGAGGTGTCCCAGGCATTTTCATCAGGCTTTGCTGGGATGGGTGGGAAAGGACAGGTCTGTTTGTGCATTTGTGGTCTTGTTCACTCCCAGTAATAGTGCTGCCAGACCTCAGCTGCAACACTTATGAGTCTCCATCCTTGTCACTGAGTGTAGCCACAATTTGTATCTGCCTGTTGAGCAGAAATGCTTCTGCCCCTTTGTTCTTCAGGGTTGCTGAGAGTGTGCACACTATAACCTGACACCATGCTATAGCTGCTGGGGCTACTGAGAGCTCTGGGAGGGTGAGGGGAGGCAGCTACATATCTGTGTCTTTGTTTTCTGCTTGGTAATGGTAGTTGCTAGACCACAACTGCAATACTTTTGTACTCAGTCTCTGCCTCTATCACTGGGCTCAGCTGCAGTCTGGGCTGACCACTCAGGCAGGAATACTGAATTTATCCCTCTGGTCCTTAGGGCTGCAGGGTGTGTGTGCTGTAAGCTGACTCTCCCCCTGCTATGGGTTTTGCAATAAGCTCCAGGGCCACCATCTCTGTCCTTTCCCTTTTCCCCCTCCCCTCTTCACTTAGATATGCCCACCTTGAGATGTTTCAATGTGAGGATCTCTCAGATGAGTTTGTCTATTGAGCAGGGAATCCTTTGTGTAATTATAGCTGTCCAACTTGCAACTTCAAGGGGTGTAAACAGGAGGACCTCTCATGCCTCCTTGCTGCAGACATCACCTGCCCCAACTTTGTTTCCATTTGTATAAAATATCCTTTCCATTCATTTACTTTTAATGTGTGTGCTTATTTTGGTCTGAAGTGGGTCTCCTATAGGCAGTGTGTGTGTGTGTGTGTGTGTGTGTGTGTGTGTGTGTGTGTGTGTGTGTGTAAAATCCATTCAGCCACCCTTTGTGTTTTGATTGGAGCATTTAGTCTATTTACATTTGAAATGATTATTCATAGGCATGTAGTTATGGCCACTTTATTGTTTCCTGATTGCTTTTTTAGTTCTCTATTCCTTTCTTATTCTCTTGCTCTCTTCTCTTGTTGATGACTTGTTAGAGTGTTGTGTTTGGATTCCTTCTTCTTTATTTCTTCTATATCTCGTAGATTTTTGGTTTTTGGTTACCATGTGTTTCATATATAACAAATTATGTTTAGAACAGTGTATTTTAAGTTGATGGTTGCTTAAGTTTGAATGCATTCTAAAATCACTAGTTTTTACTCCCTCACCCATGTTAATGTTTTTTGTCCTATGTGCTTGTTTGTATTACTTAATTTATTGTTATAACTACACATGATCTTCCTATTTTTGCATTTTAGCCTTTGTACTAGCTTTATAGTTGATAGATCCACATTGAGCACCTTATAACCAGTGTTTTAAATTCTGCATCTGCTAGATTGCTTGTCTTTATTTTGCTTACTTTTTTTCTGGAATTTTGTTCCATTCTTTCATTTGGGACATGTACCTTTGTCTCCTCATTCTGGCTGCTTCTCTGTGTGTGTGTTTTATGTATTAGGTAGATCTTCTATGTCTCCCAGTCTTCACAGAGTGTCTTTGAGTAGCAGGAGCCCTTTGAGGTACAGTGGTATAGACTCCCTGATCACCTGAGCCGGGTGCTGTGGGAGTATCCCTTGTGTGGGTTGTATGTGTCCTCCTGTTGCAGTTGAACCTTGATTGCTGTTGGCATGTCAGTGAGTGGGGCTGACCTCAGGCTGACTGGCTGTGAGGGCTGGATATAAATACAGTAGAGCCATGATCAGTGTGGCTCAGTTGGTTTGGCACCATCCCAGAAAGCAAAGATCACTGGTTCAATTCCTGGTCAACGCACATGCCTAGGTTGTGGTGCTCCTTGGTCAGCGTGCATTGAGAGGCAACTGATGGATGTTTCTCATATTGATATTTCTCTCCCTCTCTTTTTTCTCTCCCTCTCTAAAAAAGAGGCTTTTGTTTAAAAATAAATAAATACATAAATAATACACACACAGTAGACAAGCTGTTGTGTGGGGCGTGAACCTATGGAATGGGAGTCACTTTAGCAGTGCATTGGTGCTAACCAAGTCTGCCCTTCAGGTGTGTCATCTGTGGAATTGGCTGGGTGCTGTTCTGGTCTGAAGTCAGCCACCAGGTATGCTGGTTATGGAGCTTCTTAAAAGGGGCTCTGGTATAAGTAAAGACAGGTGCAATCTGTGCCTGGCTTGGGGCCACCTGGTAGGACCTACAAAGTGATCTGCAGTTGGTTGCTGCTTATATTGGGCTTGAAGGCACTTGGGAGAGGCTGTGTTGTGAACTGAGGCCCAATGCCACTAGTAGCAGGCTTGGGTCCATTTAGTGGACACCACAATGTGAACTGAGGCCAGCCTCCACTTGTGCTGGGCTTGTAGCCACTTAGTTGAAGCTACATTCCAAGCCAACATTGGCTTCGGCTTATGCCAGGCTTGGGGCCATCTGATGAGAGTTACAATGCAAGTTGGGACCAGAGACTGCTTGTGCTGTGATTGGGTCACTTAGCAAGAGGTTATGCTGAGGCCAACCAATGCTTGCTTGGGGTTTGTGGACCTTTGAGAAGTTTTAGGAAAGTTCTTGATGGAAGCAGAGGCAGGCTTTTCTTTTTTTTTTTTTTTTTAAAGATTTTATTTATTTATCTTTAGAGGGGAAGGGAAGGAGAGAGGGAGAGAAACATCAATGTATGGTTGCCTTTTCGTGCGTCCCCTGCTGGGAACTGGCCTGCAGGGAACCTGCCTGCAACCCTGGCATGTGCCCTGACTGGGAATCGAACTGCGATTGTCTGGTTCGCAGGCCCGTAGCAGAGGCAGGCTTTTCCTGTGGAAGAGCTGGAAAAGTTGGTGGAAGTGACTCAGGCTAAATGGGCAAGGTGAGTGGGGCGGAGTTTCAGGGAATCACCAGGGCCAGAAGAATGGTAATTAGCCAAGTTAATGGAAAACTGAAGTTTGGTGCCTGCCTGTCTGCCCCTGTCGGCTGGGTTAGAGGAGCACTCAGCACAGGAGCAATGGTGCCTGTTGGCATTTCCGTCCCTGGAGAGAGCTGCCCTGATACCTGCAACTCCCCAGAAGTCCCTGGTGCTTTTTGAAATGCTGCCCCTGCACTGAAGTCCAGAACAAGTGAGTTGGTGAAGGAGCAAATCTGTGTGTGGCCCCTCAAGTGGAATGCCTGGGGTTTCATAAGCTCTCCATCTCACTTGGAAAAATTCCCACTGATTTTCACAACCAGATGTTATGAGGACTCTTCTTGTCAGCCCTGGTGCTCTGGGCTGAGGAATCTTGACCCCTCACTCCTCAAAAGGGACCTCTGTAGCCAAGGTATCCCTCCTGTTTCTTAACTGGGTGGGTGTGGGTCCTGCCCATTCTGTGCTCTGTACTTCCCACCAGTTTTATCACAGCTTCTTCTTTATATCCTTAGTTATAGGACTTCTGATCAGCTAGTCTTCAGGTGGTTCTTAGTAATGGTAGTTCTATAATTTAGTTGTAATTTTCATATGGTTTTCATGTAATTTTCATGTGGGCAGAGGCAAGCGTAGCATTTACCTAATCTGCCATCTTGACTAGAAGTAGCCAAGTATCTGTCGCAGAATAGGTTTTCCTTTGGGCTTTAAAAAAAATTCAATATTATTTTGTATTGGTTTCAGCACAGTGGTTAGACAATTCTTTACTTTATAAAGTTTTCTCCCTGATATTTTCAGTGATCACTTGGCCCCATACATAGTTATTACAATATTAATGACTGTATTCCCTATGCTGCACTTGACAATCCTGTGATTATTTTGCGACTACCAATTTATACAATCCCTTCACCTTTTGCACCCAGTCCTTCAACCCTCCTTCCTCTGGCTACCACAAGTCTGCTCTCTGTATCTATGAATCTGTTTTTGTTTTGTTAGTTCATTTATATTGTTCTTTAGATTCCTTTGTTGTCTGTGCCAATTGCTGTTTTCAGGTTGCTGGTCTCTCTACTGCCCAACACAGGACTTATGAGGCAACAAACAAGACCTGGGGATCTCACTACCTTGTCATTCTTCAGATCCTGAAGTCCTTAGACAGTCTGTCTTTTTTCTGTCTACTTTTCAACATCTTATTTTGTTTGTTTTTAATAACTAATGTCCTCCTCTATGTAGCACAAGAAACAGAAAGAAATGCATCTACTGTAGCTTGTCTGGAAATAAGAAGTTTTCTTGTGGTTATATTTTAAAAGGAACCTTTTCAAGGAATCTTTGAAAACATAATACTGAAATATTTAGTAACGAAATGATAAAATGTTTGATATTTTCTTCAAAATAATTCAGAAGGAAGAGAGGGTGACAAGAATATAGATATAAAGAGATTAACCATGTACTCATAATTGTTCAAGCTGAGTGATGGGGTCCAAAAGTGTTCATTATATTATTCTCTGCTTTTATGTAAGTTTGAACATTTCTATCATAAAAAGTAAAAAAGAAAAGCTACTGTCCCTCCTCTGTGCAAGATAGGCTTGAGGAGAACAAGATGGAAGTAGGAAGACTTGTTAGGAAACTGTAATAATAGTCTTGGTAAGAGACAAAGACCTGAATAAAAAGAGTGATACCAGAGATACAGAAGAGAAATATATTATAGAGGTAAAATGCGATACACTTGGTGATTCACTGGATATGGGGAGAAGCTTGATAATTAGGTACGTGTTGGTTCCAATAACAGAGATGGAAAATTTCACAGAGTCTGACTCCATTTTGGATGTTTGACTGCTCACAGATTTCAAGTCTTACCACTTCTCTTTCTCTTCCAGGCTACATCTGGGCAAGCTGATAAGAAAGTTTGAGTTTTCCCTCCTTTGGTGCTGGTGAAAACACTCATCTCAGTCTCACCTCCTAACCATAATACAATCCCAAATCTGGCTTCCTTTCCCTGATTGCCCAAGGTTTTTTGAGACAAATTTAGGAACCTGTTCTGCTCTTCTCCAGAAAGTCTCATTATACAAGGAACAAACATTTCACACCCTTTGGTACATGTGTGGCATCATCAGTCTAAACATCCAAACCAAATTGTGGGGATGTCCATTCTGCCTCTTCAGCACGACGCCAACATGAATAAATGTAAAAGAACATGTTATTTTGAGGGGGGATGTAGGGGACAGAAGAATAGAGTTCAATTTAGGTCCATTGAGTTTGAGGTACCTAGATATACTGTACCTAACAGGGTGCTTAACATAGCAAACACTCAAAAATGCTAGTTTCTTTTTGATGTAAGCCTCCATTAACTTCTTTTGAGTTAAGAATATATTTATTTGGCCACGGCTGGTGTGGCTCAGTGGATTGAGTGCCAGCCTATGATCCACATAGTCACCGGTTCAATTCCCAGTCAGGGCACATGCCTGGGTTGTGGGCCAGGTCCCCAGTGGGGGGGCACGTGAGAGGCAATCACATATTGATGTTTCTCTCCCTCTCTTTCTCCTTCCCTTACCCCCCTCTAAAATAAATAAATAAAATCTTTATTAAAAAGAAGATATTTATCTGTAGATTTTACCAAATAATGAAGGCTTAAAATAACCTTAACAATTATAATGGTTATGTTATTGGTCACTATGTATAAGACATTGTATTAGAGACTTTGCAGATACTACATCTTGTTTAATATTCACAACAGTTCTAGGAAGTAGATATAATCCCAATTTTATAAATGAAGACAATTAAGGCTTTGAAGTTGCAAACTGGGTAGTCTACAAGACCAGATCAGTGAGACTCCAAAGCTATGCTATAATTACTACACTATTCTTGCTCTGTATATGAACAGGAAAGTAGATTGATAATATCCATCACTTACTTCATAGTATACAGCATGTATAGGATATCAGCTTGCTCCTGGAAGCTGGAAGTCTCCTTTAACTGTAAAACTAGTGCTTTGAAGTCTACCTCCCCAGACTGGTCTCTAGGAAGATGAATTTCTACACGAACTGAGGGAACCTTTAGTTTGAGAAAGGAAAAAAAAATTAACTCCACAAGTATTCCACTTAAATAATGCTGTAAAGTATTGATCTTTTCATCTCTAAACCTTTTCCATAAGAATTCCCTAAATATTGATGAAAAGTAAAGTAAAAGCAATGAAACCTTTAAGATGTATGATACTGCCATCTAGTTCTCATAAAGACTGGCTAGAAAAACTAGCCCATTTGAAAAGTGAACTGAAAAGGCAATATATCTTTATTAGGGTAGCATTATGCCTACCACCAGTTACTAGCAGAAACTACAATGGCTGGTCCTTTTATTTTTCCAGAAGGATGGCAGTTTTGCCAAAAGCTGATAGAAATACCTCATGTGCAATTTACCTGGTCCTCTTGTGGGGGGCGCGGTAAGTCAAGAGAGTTGAATGAAGGCCGGGGAGGCTGAATTATCTTTGCAGGAAGATACATGTGAACATCTGCAAAAGGTTTACATTTATAATAAAGGTTAGATAAGAGACTGAAAACAACACATAGTTGATTTCAACAATGAAGTTACACATATGGTTGGTTCTTTACAGAAGTTTATTCTTTCTGGATAACATCAAAAAAAGAAATACAAATATCAGATATCTAAAGAATGTTCAATCAATCAAAAAACATTTTTGAATGGAATGTCTAGAATTGTAGCATCGGCTGATATTAAAAGTCTAAATATGTGGTCAGTACCACAATGGTACTGTCACCAATGCTTTGACAGAATGCCACATATCACAGAAAGAACCCAGATATGTTTTATACTTTCTAGATTTTCCTCGGAGAATATCTGGCTGCCTGCAGTTTGATTTCCTTGAGAATAGATAAATGGATGATCCTATCTAGTGAATCAAAAATGTAGTGGCTGACCAACTTTAAGATATTCCTATGATTTTTACTTACAGTTCATTGTTGAAATACTTACTATAACCTCAATGATGAGAGAGACTCTCTCATCATTTTCACCATTTTACAGATACAGAAATAAAGATAAAGAGCTCAACAAACTTTTCAAACAAGTAAGTAGCAGAGCAGGTAATTAAGCTCAAGTGTCCTGATTCTAAAAAAAGTGTAACTTAATAGAGTTTATTTTTTCACATAAGCCCTTTTTGTCAAGAAGGCATACTTGAAGGGAATGCTAAGCTTTCCCCTATTCTAAATGTTAAATGATTCTCCAATGTTTAATATCTTTCATTAGTAACCATCAGTAAAGTTTTAGACAGCAAGAGCATGCATCTCAATCATTCTCATCATCTGTAAATGTTAACATTTAGGTCCTCTAGGTGTGGCCAAGGATCCTTTCTGTCCCTTTACATGCAGATACCACAGAAGTTTTGAACACTCTTGGGGACCATGACTACTCCTGGCAATGTGACATTTTCCAATACAAATACTACTAAAGGAGGGTAGTGGTCATGGAGAGGTGAATGGCAAAGTTGCTGAAGAATAAGTACAGTAGTTGACAAACACAGCTAGCTGTACACTGCTGGAACAACTGACTATAGAAGTTACAGCTGGCCTTCCCTGGCTTGTGTTGCCCAGTGGATTGAGCACAGGCCTGTGAAGCAAAGGGTCGCTGGTTCGATTCCCAGTCAGGGCACATGCCTGGGTTGTGGGCCAGGTCCCCAGTGGGGGGCATGTGAGAGGCAATCACATATTGATGTTTCTCTCCCACTCTTTCTCCTTCCCTTCCCCTCTCTAAAAATAAGTAAATAAAATATTTTTTAAAAAGTTACAGCTGGCCTAAGGGAACCAGATGTAGTTTAGTTAAAGAAGAATAGCTCTTTCTCCATTGCAAGGCCTTGTTGTAATAGCATGCAGCATTTCTTCTTTAAATAAAATTTATCTCAAAGGAAAAAGACAGTTTCCATCATTTTAATACTTTGATGTTAACACTTAATATGCTCCATGTCTCTTTTTTGTCTCTTCTCACTATGTAACTGGTTAAACTAGACTACAAAGCACTATCTACAGCAAAACTATACTAAATTCATTAATTTTACAAGCATTTGAGTGTGTAATATGTTCTAAGTATTGTTGAAGGTGCTGGGGATAAAGCAGTGAGCAAAACAAAGTTCCTGCTTCTATTGTAATAAATGTCCCCCCACCCCACCTCCATTCTGGGCTTCACATCATCCTGTGCCTGACCCCAATGAGTCATGGTATTACTCACTCTGTACATGCAGCTCCGTGGCCTTGTTCACCAAGGACATTAAATCACAGGTTGTTTGCACAGCAGTTCGGAACCGATCTAGCCCTCCCTTCTGTGAAGTAGGGGCTGGTTTAGGATGGGGAGCAGTGTGTGCCAAAAGGTGATCTAAATAACGAGCAACTTCATCACCAGAGTGAGCTGCAAGGTTAGTAAGGGGTGAAAAGAAAAAAATGAGCATTTTAGTACTTCACAATCTAACCCACCAACAGAATGACTGGATCCTGTGCCCACAACATAGCACCAGAAGTAGACTGTTTTATCTCAAGTATGTGGTCATTATATAATCTCCTAACTTTCCCATTTAAACACTATGGCCATTTACCAGGAGTCACTTATTCTTCAATTTTTCTGAGACAGTATGAGGGCCACTGGAAGCAGTATGAGGTTAATATAGGACAAATGGTGCAAGCATTTCATATGCAAGCACATGATGATAATGGTGGTAATAGTGGAAGAGGAGCAGAATAGGGCCCATTGAGTCTCATTGGTACAATGAGACTTTTGTAGGGAAGGGCAAAAATCTTCCACTAAACATTGAACCTAGCTAAAAACAGACAGATTCCACAAATAGCAAGCTACAACTGCTAACAACAACAACAAAAAAAACAACTTCCATATGGCATTGGTGTTGAAAGGACTACTGGCCACACATTCACCTTTTTAGTTACCTCATTCATTTATTCACTAAATATATTTATTGCCTGCTATGTACCAGGTGGTGTATTAGGTGCTGAAGTTTCAGGGCTGAAGAAGACAGATATGGTCCCTATCCCTCTGGGCTCTCCATTTTACACAGACCTTCTATAACATCATCTCTGGCTATGGATAATGGAAGCAAACATACATATACCCTGTGGGTGCATAACATTTCAGACTTTACGTGAACACTCACAGTATTTACAATTGGAAAATAACAGTCTTTGGATCAATACTGAAGTCCACTAGGTCAGTCATGCACTATCTAGTTTTGGATCACTTTTGGTGACCTCTTAAGATGTCTTTCTGTGTTCTGATGTGACTAATGGAAACTGGAAAAACTGTAAGAATGGAACTCAAACTCAGTAACATCCTAATGACAAACATTATAACCTTGAACACAATCTAGATTATTGGATGATTATAAAGAATATGGACTTGAAACTAATATAACTAATATAATATTGTATACAAACTATACTTTTAAAAATATGTAGAGACATGCTCTCCCCATGGAAGGCCTGGCAAATAAGAGGCACATCCATTGTAAAACCACTGACTGATGAGTAAGTTCAGAGGGGAAAACCTGACTCAGAATGCATAATATTAAATTCAGTAATATTGGGCTGGCCAAAAAGTCTGTTTAGTTTTTTTTTTCTGTAAAATAAAAGGCACATTTTTCATTTTCACCAATAACTTTATTAATTTGGATATTTTGAGTATGTTGGCTATCTCTCAAATAGTAGAACATTGACTGTTCTCAGCTACTGTCTCAATTTGATTGCTATCAACTTCAATTGGTCTACCTGACCATGGAGCATCGTCCAGCAAGAAACCTCTAGCACAAAATTTTGCAAACCACTTTTGACACGTTTGATCAGTCACAGCACCTTCTCCATACACTGCACAAATCCTTTTTTGCATTTCAGCTGTGTTTTTACATTTCTTGAAATAATAAAGCACAATATGCCACAAAGTTGCATATTTTCTTCTCTCTTCAATATTAAAATGGCGACACAAAAATTCACCAATTTTCACAACTTTTTTTAAGTGCACAAAGATATGACAACTGTCCCAATACAACCTAACAACATTGTTTTGAATGAACTTAAAGACAACTGAGCACTATTAGAACCAACTTATGGAAAAAAACCTCAAACTTTTTGTTCAACCCAATACCTATCATTAAAAACATATATTTTAGAAATCAATCTAACAGAAAGAGTGCTACAGATAGAAATTACAATTACCCATGGAATAGCAAACAACCTTGATAAATGATCATTCTTATCTGGTTTTCAAAATAGTTCAGCTTATGCCACAGTAGATGTCATGACTTTTGTTATTACTGAGAACAGGAAGTAATCTTATATATAATGCACTTTTCCAACAAAGAAATTCATACTATTTTAGATCTTACAAAAACAAATAAAGAGTAAATTAAATGGCTCTTAGGTGAGTAAATGTTGAGCCCAAATAAGAAAATAGTCTTTTTGACTTCTAACATGTTGGCCTACTGTATATGAGATTATACTTGCTACCACATGAAAGAAAACTAATTTATTTTTTAATTTTCTCCAACAAACCACTCTTATGATAAAGAGATTGGCTGCCTTAATATATAGAGCAACAGTTAAATGCCTAGGAAATCAAAGCAGGCAAATCATGTTTTAAATAGCTAGAAGAATAATTTGCTCCTATTGCCCTATTTTCTTTCGGTTTCAAGCACGATAATCCTTTCCCTGACTAGGTCAGTGTTTTAACACTTTAAGGTACTTCTCAGCCATTTAAAATATATGTCCCCGTGATGTTTTCTCACTATGTCATCTTAGTATTCTTAATGGCCAATCAGACTTTGTTGTGCTTTGTAGTCTGTAGTTTGTAATATAAAAGCAACACACATACCAAATAGGTTTTTTCCAAACTACACAGTTCTCCCAGGAGATTCTGAAGTGACCATACAATATTATATATAAAAATCACTATAAGTCCTGGCTGGTGTGGCTCAGTAGACTGAGTGCCGAGCTGCGAAGCAAAGGGTCGCCAGTTCAGTTCCCAGTCAGGACATATGCCTGAGTTGCAGGCCAGGTCCCCAGTAGGGGGCACGTGAGAGGCAACCACGCATTGATGTTTCTCTCCCTCTCCTCCCTGCTTTCCCCTCTCTCTAAAAATAAATAAATAAAACTTTTTTAAAAAGCATTCTAATTTAATTTCATATTTATATTTTAATGTCAAAAAGCAGGAAAATATCATTTTTCCACTATATACTTCATTAAATCTCTTTCACTCTTCACTGCTTCCTATCATTTTGAAATCAGTAACCATTTTATATACACAGCAGAGAGCTCTTCCTAACCTTACTTAGTAAGGGATAGTCAACTTTATATTCCACAATCACAGCAGGGATATTAGTCCAGATACCAAAGGTAAGTAGAGGATGAAAAGTGACGCCAAACAAAAGGTACGTGTATTAAATAGGAGTGAGACTTCTGGCAGTGAGAAATATTAAGGAGGACACTCAACAATGCTTTGTATTCTTGTCCAGCAAGGCCAGTGCCTTTATGAAGCCTCCTTACCATTACTGGTTGAATCATAGCCATTCATCCAGTCAGGAGACTCTAGATCACTATAGTTGTCATCATAATCCTCACTGTACAGCTTACTGTCAGGTCCTGGGTCCATGAAGCTCAACTGTGTGCAGCAAGATGTTGTCAAAAACTCTGACAATTTACCTGTTTGAACCCTGACAGTGAGAGGGTAGATAGAAAACATGAAATCAGAGAAAATGCTTTTAAATCAACACAATTTAGTGAAAAAGGATACCAAGAATGTTTTGTTGGGGGATTATTAATGTTCATACATTACTATAAATTTTATAAATGTAAAATTTTCTATACTCCTAGGCATGATGTATTATAGGTTAGAGTACTATGTTAATAAAAACTATAATTATGGGTTCACAATCCACCAGCAAATAAGTTTTGCTTTCTTTAACTGCTATGTTGCCATGTTGATAACTATGCCAAACAATGGCCAGAATTCCCATTGGCTACCACAGGAGCTAGAACAGAATGAATAAAAAGCATCACAAATCCATCACATCATTTAAATAATACTCAAAAAGATCATTTTGAAAATAAAAGATGGTACTTGAAAATGTTAAAAATTATAGTAGATTGTAAGCCATATCCTCCCTACATACAAAGCCAATTGTAAAGCCCAAAGGGAAAGTCAGTGGTACTGATTTTCTAAAGAAGCCACCTTGAAGAGGCTTCCAGTGGCTAGATCCTGTATAATTTGAACACTAAAATAAATAATGACAGAAATGGAACATGGCATAAAAAATAAAAATCCATAAATCTATGCCAACACTAAAACTACAAAATAAAAGGGGGTATGAGAAAGCTGTATTTTAAACAGAAAGGTTCCAAATGTTAAATGTACACAGAATGATAAAAACACAGAATCATCATTTTATGACTCCACAAATAATAAATGATTCATCAGTGGAAGCTCACACTGTTTAGTGAAAAAACTATTGGATAAAGGATATGGAAAAACCTGACAGCTGTCTCTTTAACAAAATTGAGAGACATTCTGCAAAATAACTGACCTTCCTTCTTCAAAACTGTAATAAAAACTATCATGAAAGATTAACAAAAGACTGCAGAATTGTTATACATTAAAGCACATAAAGGAGATATAAAAATTAAATGCCAATGTGTGATCTTTCATTGGATCCTGGAGTGAGAAAAAAAGCTATGGGAAATCATTATTGGGACAAAGGAGTAATTTTGAATATGAGTTCTATATCAGACAATATTGTATTGTATCAGTAATAAATTTTCTGAGCATGATGACTATATTGCACTTATATATGAGAATACTCTTGTTTTTAAAAGACAGAAACTGAAGTATTTAGGCTAGAAGAGTGATGATGTTTCTGCTAACTCACATAGTTCAGCAAAAAAAGATGTGTGTGTGTTTCTGCAGGTGTACATATGTGTGATAGAGAAAGCAGGGTAGGGAGGAGTAGAAGTAAGAAAAGGAAGAGAAAGATTTTTCAATGAGATTTCTGTTAGCTTACAATTTTTCAAAATAAAAACTTAAGAAAATAGAAAAGAAAAGCAGCCAGAAATGAAGAGTCCAGTAACCTTTCTTAAAAAAGAATAAATTTTCTTGTCCCCTGAATTGTTAAGATCTAAGCAGAGATCAGAATGAGGAAAAATTCTAATGTTTCTCTATAACATTAAATTCCTTCATTCAATCTGTCAAACACGAGTTTCTTTGAATAGGATGAGATTGTTGTTAAAGGTACACAGAAAGAATATCATGTTTAGTGAAGTAAGTCAGACAGAAAAAGTTAAGAACCATATGATTTCACTCATATGTGAGATACAAAACTGAAATCAATGCATGAACAAACAAGAAAAACTAAACAAAAACTCATAGACATAGACAAAAGTATGGTGGTTACCAAAGGGGAAGGTGGGAGGAGTAGTAAAGGGTAAAGGAGACCAAAATATATGATGAAGGAAAAAAACTTGACTTTGGGTGATGTGCACATAAAGCAATACACAGATCATGTATCATAGAAATGTACACCTGAAACCTGTATGATCTTATTAACCAATGATATACCAATAAATTTAATATAAAAAGATTCATCTATGGCCCTGGCTGGTATGGCTCAGTGGATTGAGTGCCAGCCTGTAAACCAAAAAGTCACTGGTTTGATTTCGAGTCAGGGCACGTGCCTGGGTTGCAGGCTAGGTCCCCAAAAGGGGGTGTGAGAGAGGTAACCGATCAATGTATCTCTCACACATCCGTGTTTCTTTCCCTCTCTTGCTCCCTCCCCCTCTCTAAAAATAAATAAAGCCTTTTAAAATTATGCATCTGTGAAACAAAAAAAGATACACAGAAAGCCATAACAAGTCTACAATTACTATACCCAACTTCGAAATTTTATTTCATTTCACTAAAGAGAATGTAGAGGTCACTTACCTTGCCCCACCAAAATAGCCATCCTGCATTTTTCGTAGTGCTGCCAGGATACTTGAATTCAGGCTGGTTCCATCTTCATCTTGAAGAGAATTTTAAACAATCTTTGTGATTTTAACTTTTAAATAAGGGAAATCTTTGAAGTATTTCAAACCAACAGTCTGACAAGGAAGATACAAATGAGATACTCCTCATTGACCACCCTGTAGTTCGATAATTCAACTGAAAGCCAATAATACTGCAGAATGGGCAAATGGTTAAAATACGATAACCAACTGAGTTTCTCAAAGACAGTATTTCATTTATCATAAATACTTAGCACAGAGCCTAAGGGCAGAACATTTAACTACTGAATGCTGACAATAATAAAAGCAACCATTTGTTGAATGTTACATGCCAAGTACTGTCTTAAATATTTAATGTAATATTATGCCATCTAATGAGCCTTGGTTTATGTGTGTAGATATAAAAATATTTAGAAAGCTAAAAATTATCTGACTTTATGTAAAGGAAATCATATTACACATATTCTTTCATGATCCACTTTTTCTAACTTATTTATCATTTGTAAAAGCTAAAAATGATTCCCTGGCACACATTTAGACTGTTTTTGTATTACAAGCAACACAGTGATGAGGATCACTGTACCTATATCTATATGCACTTATTCTATTATCTCCGTAGGGAAAATTCTCACAAGTAGAACTGGACAACAGAACATGTACAGAAATTTTTATAGAGATGGCCAAATTGCCCACTAAAAAATCTGAGTCAATTATATTTCCGTCATCAGTATAGAAAGTGACATTCCCCCATACCTTTAAAAATAATAGACATTAATAATCTTTTTAATCTCTGTTTATCTAATATGTTAAAAAGGCATCCTTTTAATTTTATTACTAGTAAGATCGGGCACATTTTCATGTGTATACTGGCCATTTCTATTTCTTTTATGAATTGCCTGTTTATGTTCTTTCCCCATGTTTCTATTAAGTAGTTCACCTTCCTTTTAAATCGACTTTGAAGTGTTCTATGTTTACATTTTGTGAATATTACCCCTCTTCCTATTATATGTATGGCAAATCCTTTACCCACTTTACTGTTTTTCAACCTCAACTACTGTTCATTTTTGTATGAAATATTTATTTAAATCTTCATGTTTTAAAGTTTGTCAGTTTTTCCTTCTTGTGTCTCACAAGGTATAGCTTCCTTCAGTCCAGATCACAAAAACATTCTTCCATATTTCCTTCTAATACTTTCATAGGTCTCTTTGCTTAGTTTTTTCATATATTCAGAATTTAATTTTGCATAAAATGTAAAATAACAGGCTTAAATAAATCATTTTCCAAATGTATTTATTTATATATTTTTGCCTCCAAAGTAGTCCCCCCTTATCTGCAGGAAATGTTCCAAGACCCCAGTGGATTTCTATGTATACTATCAAACCCTATATATACTATGTTTTTTCTATACATACATACATACATACATACATATGATAAAGTTTAATTTTAAGCCTTGGCTGATGTAGTTCAGTGGATTGAGCACAGGTATGTGAACTAGAGGATCGCAGTTTGATTCCCAGTCAGGGCACATGCCCGGGTTGCAGGCCAGTTCCCTGCAGGCCAGTTCCCAGCAGGGGATGCGCAAAGGGCAACCATACATTGATGTTTCTCTCCCTCTCTTCTTCCCCTCTAAAGATAAATAAAATCTTTTTAAAAAGTTTAATTTTAAAATTATACACAGTAAGAGATTAACAATAACTAATAATAAAATAGAACAGTTATAATTATATGCTGTAATAAAAGTTACGTGAATGTAGTCACTCTCTCAAACTATGATAATCATGATGGTTAATAAGTAACTAAGGAGTGGGTAGCATATACAGCATGGATACGCTGTACAAAGGAATAATTCACATCCCAGGCAGGAACAAGGGAGATAATTCAAGATTTCATCACACTACTCAGAATGGTGCACAATTTACAACTTATTAATTGATTATTTCCAAATTTTAAAAATATTTTTGGACCATGATTGGCTGCTGGTAACTGAAACCATTGAAAGTAAAAGTGCAAATAAGGTAGACTACTGTATTTGAATAGCTATCATATTGGTATTTTAATTATGATGGATCTATATTCTCTTATTGTTTTTAGTTTTTAAAAAAATGTGGGTATTTTTGCCCTGGATGGTGTGGCTCAGTTAGTTAGAGCATTGCCCCATTAACCAAAAGGTCACAGACTTGATTCCTGGTAAAGGCACTTCCCTAGGTTGTGGGTTCAGTCCCTGGTCAGGGCATTTAGAAGAGGCAGCTAATTGATGTTTTTCTCTCACATGGATGTTTCTCTCCCCCTCTCTCTAAAATCAATCAGCATATCTTCGGGTGAGGATAAAAAAGTCTGGGTACCCTTGTACATTTTCTCTTTTATTAAGAAATTTAAATTCAGATTGTTCATATAAATTTGTGTTTTTATTTTCACTTGAAACTGCACTGAATTGATAGATTAATTTAATGAGAATGGACATCTCAATATTAACTATTTCCACTTAGCAATGTGGGAATTTTTCTGTCTTATAATTAAGATATTTTGTGCTCTTCATTAGTTTTATAATTTTTCTCATGTAGTTTTATGCATGTTTCTTATTAAGCTTTTTGTTATATTATTTACTTTTCTAGAAAATTTGTTAATTTTATATAGATTTACAAATTGTAATTGATATTTTTTATAATTTTTATAGTCTCCTCCATTTCTGTTGCTATATTCCCTTTTTCATTTCTAATGTTGTTTATATTATCTCTGTTCCTCTCTACTCTGAAGTCTACCAGATATAGCCACTTCTGATTTTTTTAAATTAATTTTATATGGCATATCTTTTCCCATTCTTTTCATTTCAGTTTACTTATATTGTTGTATATAAAGTGAATTTTATGGAGACAGCACATATATATATGTGTATATATATATATATATATATATATATATATATATAATTTTAACCTATTATACTTATCTCAGTCTTTTAGTTTTTGTTTTTATTTTATTTTTTAATATATTTTATTATTTATGCCATTACAGTTGTTCTATTTTTCCCCTTCATTCCCCTCCTCCCTGCACACCCCCTCCCCCACCATTCCCCCCTTTAGTTTATGACCACGTATCTCAAGTTCTTTAGACTCTATATTTCCCATACTATTATTGCCCTCCCCCTATCTATTTTTTACCTACTGTCTATGCTACTTATTTTCTGTACTTTCTCCCCCCTTCTCCTTCTCCCACTCCCCTGTTGCTAACCCTCCATGTGATCTTCATTTCTATGTTTCTGCTCCTGATCTAGCTGTCCTCTTAGTTTGCTTTTGTTTTAGATGTGGTTGTTAATAACTGTGAGTTTGCTGTCCTTTCACTGTTCATGTTTTTTTAACTTCTTTTTCTTAGGTAAGTCCCTTTAACATTTTATATAATAAGGGCTTGGTGATGATGAACTCCTTGAATTTGATCTTATCTGAGAAGCACTTTATCTGTCCTTCCATTCTAAATGAAAGCTTTGCTGGATAGATCAATCTTGGATGTAGGTCCTTGCCTTTCATGACTTGGAATACTTCTTTCCAGCCCTTTCTTGCCTGGAAGGTCTCTTTTGAGAAATCCGCTGACAGTCTAATGGGAACTCCTTCGTAAGTGACTGTCCCCTTATCTCTTGCTGCTTCTAGGCTTCTCTCTTTCATTTTAATCTTGGCTAATATAATGATGATGTGCCTTGGTGTGTTTCTTCTTGGGTCCAACTTCTTTGGGACTCTCTGAGCTTCCTGGATTTCCTGGAAGTCTATTACCTTTGCCAGATTGGGGAAGTTCTCTTTTGTTATTTGTTCAAATAAGTTTTCCACTTGTGGCTATTCCTCTTCTTCTTCTGGTATCCCTATAAATCAGATGTTGGAATGTTTAAAGATGTCCTGGAGGTTCCTAAGACTCTCCTCATTTTTTTGAATTCTTGTTTCTTCATCCTTTTCTGTTTGGTCATTTTTTTCTTCCTTCTGGTCCACTCCTTTGATTTGAGTCCCAGTTTCCTTTCCATTACTATTGGTTTTCTGTGCATTTCCCTTCATTTCAATTAGTTTAGCCTTCATATGTTCCTCTAATTTGTGACTAAACTCAACCAGTTCTGTGAGGATCCTGATCACCAGTGTTTTAAACTGTGCATCTGAAAGTTTGGCAATTTCTTGTTTCCTTAGATTTATCGGCTCTGGGGCTCTGAGTTGTTCTTGAGCCATGTTTTGATCTGTTCGTGCCAGTTACATATGAGGAGTGGAACCTTAGTTGTTCATCAGGGCGGGGCCACCCAGGTCGCAGTTTTGTGACATTGTATGTGGGGGCGAGGTCAGAGAGGAACAATGGCGGTTCTCTCTGCTGCTTTCCGTCGCTGGGGCCTGCACAGTCCATCTCACCACCGCTAGCTCCTTCACCGGTTTATCTGCGCGCAAATGTGTGACCACGGTCCGCCCTCAGTGGGTCCGCCTGCTTCTCCACACCTGGGATCCACCCACGGCTGCTGGCACACCTGGGTCGCGTGCCCGGGTTGGTCCGGTGGATCTTTCCTGCCCAACCCCACTCTGCTGCTGGCTCTGCCCCTCTTACCGGTTTGGCTGAAGGGTTCTTTGTTGTCAGACTTCCATGTAGTTCAATTTTCTGTGGTTTGGCTGCATTTTTGTTGCTAAAACTTTGTTGTTTTTAAACTTGGTTGTGTGAGAAGCCAAAGTGCTTCCACCTACACCTCCATCTTGGCAGAAGTCTTTTAATTGGTATATTTAAATTTTCATTTACAGTTAATGTAGTTACTGATATGTTAGGGTTAAGTCTGACATACTGTTTTCTGTTTATTACTTTTTTCTTCATTTCTCTATTTTCTTTTTACCTTCTAAAATACATGCAAGAATTTCATTTTGATTTATCTATGTGTCTTTTATGATAATTTTTAAAATTTTTACTTATTTATTTTTACAGAGAGGGGAAAGGAAGGAGAAAGAGGAGGAGAGAAACATCAATCAATTGTCTTTTGCATGTGCCCCAACAGGGGACCAGACCCACAACATAGGCATGTGCTCACAACCAAGGCATGTGCCCACAACCAAGGCATGTGCCCTGACCAGGAGTTAAACCAGTGACCATTCACTTCATGTGACAATGCCCAACTAGCTGAGCCACACTGGTCAGGGCTTTATGACACGTTTTTAAAATCACTGTGTAATAATCCACGGTATGGACTTGTCATAATTTTAAAAAATATTGAAGTAAAGTTTGCACACAATATTGTATTAGTTTCAAGTGTGAAACACAGTGATTTGACATTTATATACCTTACAATGTTAATCACCTCCTATTACTGTCCAGTTATTATGATGTTATTGGCTATATTCCCTGTTCTGTAAATTACATCTCTGTGGCTTATTTTATATCTGGAATTTTGTACCTTTTATTCCCCTTTACTGTTCCTTCTACTCTCCTCCCCACTGGAAATCATCAGTTTGTTTTCTGTGAGTATGTTTCTCTTTTACTTATAGTTTTTTTAACTCTATCTCTTTGTCTAAATTTCTTGGTGGTTATATTAGGTATTACATTACATATAAACATGTATTATACATACATCACTGTCTACTAGTATCAACATTTTACCACTTAAAGTGATGTCTAGAAACCTTACCTACCTTTCAGTCCTTTAATTTCATCAATTTATAATATAAATCAATTTCCTTAAAGACTTCCTCTAGATATTTTGAGAACCACACTGGACAGTGTCATAGTTTTGCTACAAATATCAAAACTGAAGTGGAGAGTATCTATTGTATTTACCCATATTCTTACTCTTTCCACTGTTTTTTTTCTTTCTCGATGCTTCAACATTCCATCGTGTATTATTTTCTTTCATTTCAAGAACTTCCTTTAAGCCATTCTTTTAGGACAGACCTACTACTGACAAATTCATTGAGTTTTCCTTCATCTGGGAATGTATTTTTCCCCTTACTCTTAAAGTACATTTTTTGCTGGGCAAAGAATTCTTAGTTTTTAATTCTTTTCTTTCAGCACTTGAAAAATGTTGGGCCACTTCCCCCTGTTCTTCAGGGTTTTTAATGAGAAATCTGCTTTCACTCAAATCATTTTTCCCATATGGGCAAAGTATCATTTCTCTATTATTGCTTTCAAGATTTATTCTTTTTTAATTTTCAGAAGTTTCATTATCATGTGTTTTGGCATGAGTTTCTGTGGGTTTAACCAGTTAGGGACTTTCACAGCTTTTTGAATCTCTAGCTTTATTACTTTTGCCTATTTTCCAACCATTATTAGTTGGAATACTTTTTCAGCCCCATATTCTTTTTCCTTTCCTTCTGGGACTCTTATAATGTGAATGTTAGATCTTTTGTTACTAGTCCCACAGGTCCCTGAGGCTCTGTTCATATTTGTTTAATCTATTTTTACTCTTACTCAGAATCAGTCATTTCTATCAGTTCTATCTTCAAATTCACTCTATCATCCTAATTCTGCTATTAAGCCTAGGTAGTGAATTTTTCATTTCAGTTTTCATAGTTTTCAGTTCTAAAACTTTCATTTAGTTTGTTATATTTTCAAATTTTTTGCTAAGTATTTCCATTTCTTTGCTGAGACTTCCTACTTCCAAGTTTCAAGTGTGATTGTAATTGCTTGTTAAGGCAACTAGTATTCCTTTGTGTAAACATATTTATATTCTCTCACCTACTGATGGACATTTGGGCTGCTTCCATATCTTGGCGATTATGAATAACACTGCAATGAACATAGGTGTGCTTATGTTCTTTTGAATTAGTGTTTTGGGTTCCTTTGGATATATTCCCAGAAGTGGGATCACTGGATCAAAAAGCAGATCCATTTTAAATTTTTGGAGTTATCTTCACACTGCTTTTCACAGTGGCAGCACCAGTCTGCATTCCCACCAACAGTGCACTAGGGTTCCCTTTTCTACACATCCTCACCAGCACTTGTTGTTTGTTGATTTATTGGTGATGGCCATTCTGACAGTTGTGAGGTGATATCTCATTGTAATCTTATGGGGCCACCACTGTATATGTGGTCTGTCATTGACTAAAACATGGTTATGTTGCACATGACTGTATTAGGTATTTCTATTCTGAAATCTTTGTCACATAAACTGAACATGTCCCTTTACAAGTAGCATCTTTCTATAAAATTTATCTGCTTCTATCAATGGGAGCATTGTTTACCTACTTTGTAAATCTTGCCATTATTTTGATTCATACCTCATATCTAGTTAGCCAACAACTTACCTGCAGATGTTACTTAAAATGGCTCCTGTATCCTTCTTTCCTGACTTATTTTCACTACCACCAATCCAGTGTATTTTCCTATTACCTCATACCTGGATTAGTTTCCTTGATATCAGATGGTCCTCACTATAGTATATACTGTCACCAAATCAAAATCACTATCATGTCTCAGCTTGTTCAAAAACAGTATACTCAGACTTCCGAGAAAATCTGTTTTAAATATCTGCTTATTTTCAAGGTTTTCATAATATGATCCTGCCTTACCCAATTTTCTTGATAATTATACTCTTACATGCAAAGCTCATTCTATTCACTTTGGCCTCTTC
Source organism: Artibeus jamaicensis (assembly GCF_021234435.1). Classification (NCBI taxonomy): domain Eukaryota; kingdom Metazoa; phylum Chordata; class Mammalia; order Chiroptera; family Phyllostomidae; genus Artibeus; species Artibeus jamaicensis. Next base: position 756,302 of record NW_026521496.1, read on the forward strand.
ACTGCCCACTCACAAGTCAAGCTCATCCCTGCCTCCAGGTCTCACTCGTGGCATTTTTTCCATTTAAAATACTTTTCTAATTAGACTACATTTTCTGAAGACAATTCTGGGAACACAGTAGTTATCAAGTGGGCACTTGTTAATTGTTAATTGTCTTAAATAAAGATGAAAAACAAAAAGAAAGACTACCCTACTTCTTCAAATCCTGTGCTTCTGAAGCACTTTACAAGATGTGAACAAAATCATGAACAGTTTGCTCAAACTTTGAATGATTTATGATAAAGGGTTCTTCTCTAATGAAAGGAATTTTATGTACTTTGGCAGTACAAACAGGCTTTTGGAAACAACAACAGAGACACAGAAAGTTAGCAATGCTTCTGCATTGGCTGTAGTCCTCCAGGAACTGAGAACAATAAAGCCATTCATCGAGTTTCAAATAAGTAATGTCAGTAAGCCCAGACAATAAAGGAAAGATAAACTGAAAGCCTTTTCACTTTTCCCTGCTAGATTTTGCTGCTTCAGTTAGACAAGCCTTGGAAGGAGAGATGTGTAGGAATTTATCTATAAAATCTTGATGCTGCAGTGGAGTAGAACAGATACAGAATATAGTTTTACTTTCTTTAAAATGAATTGCATTAATAAAGTTTCTGCAAATTGACCTAGAAACCAATTATCTGAAGTAGCCACCAACCAAGTTATTCTAGTACTTTTTTTAAATTATAGCCCTCAAACGACCCGAAATATTCTTGTGTATTGGTTTATTTGATACATAAGCACTCTCATGGGGCTCATGTTTTATTTTAAAATAAAACATGAGCCCCATGAGAGTAGAAACCTCATCTGCTGTATTCACTTCATATATTCCCCAGTCCTCAGAAAAATTCCTGGAACAAAGTAGGAGCTAATAAGTAACTTCTGAAAGAATAAATGATAAGAAATAGCTCTCTAGTGACTCTATGATTTTAAAGGACTAACCACATGACTTATTCCAAATAAACACTCATTCCTTGCCTTATACAACCTTACCGAGCATGGTGTGTGAGATGGGAAAGGTGATGGTGGGATGGCCTGTCATCCTCCAGCGGCTACAGAGGTAGGAGAGGTCTGTTCTAAGCATTTCCACTATCATCTTGTTGTCCAGAGCCAAGTAGAATTGTTGCTGGTCTATAAACTGAGAAAAATAAAAATAACAGCTCAGAATAATTTATTCTCACAACTATCAACTAATATTTTAAATTAATCACAAATTCACAGGGTATATAAGGTGTCACAAAGTCAATAAATACTGCTAAATTTAAGGCTTAACTCTTCCCAAAGCATCTGGTGGTCCACTGGTACATACAATTTTTTACATTTTTACAGTGTGCTATAATTTACAAAATATTTTCAAGTACATAACTTTACTTAAATCTATAACTAACCAGTAAGGACTTTTCTTCTTTTAATAGATAAAAATAAGGCCAAGAAACATTAAGTGGATTAACAAAGTCATATAGTTAGCAAATGGCAAGATCAGAAATAGAATCTATGGTCTAATATATTTTTGTCTATACCTTAGCTGCACTATTTCAGATGATGACAAATGGAGAGCTTTAGCTTTCTCTGCAGAAAATAATTTCTCCTCCCCATATACACATATAATCAGGCTTGCTATTATAATGTGACTAATAAACATCAGGCTAACAATGTGAATAATCATGGCTAAAACAGTACTAACATTTTTGTTTAGAAGAGGATATCAAAGATCTATAGGCTTGTAAAAAGGGCCCCTGTCCCAAAAAGAACACATAATTTGGTAGCTGAAGAAAAAAGACATTTTGTTTATAAAGGATAAATACAAGTAAAAATAAGAAAAGTTTTAGTCTTTTATTTTTTTCATATAATTTTTTAAATTTATTTTTTATTGATTATGCCATTACGGTTGTTCTATTCCCCCCCTTCGTTCCCCTCCACCCTACCCCCCATCCCCACCATTACCCCCCTTTAGTTTATGACCATGTGTCTCAAGATCTTTAGATTCTATATTTCCCATACTATTCTGGCCCCCCCAATCAATTTTCTATCTACTGTCTATGTTACTTATTTTCTGTACCTTCTCTCCCCTTCTCCTCCTCCCACTCCCCTATTGCTAACCCTCCATGTGATCTTCATTTCTATGTTTCTGCTCCTGATCTAGCTGACCTTTTAGTTTGCTTTTGTTTTAGGTGTGGTTGTTAATAACTGTGAGTTTGCTGTCCTTTCACTGTTCATGTTTTTTTAACTTCTTTTTCTTAGATAAGTCCCTTTAACATTTCATATAATAAGGACTTGGTGATGATGAACTCCTTGAATTTGATCTTATCTGAGAAGCACTTTATCTGTCCTTCCATTCTAAATGAAAGTTTTGCTGGATAGAGCAATCTTGGTTGTAGGTCTTTGGTTTTCATGACTTGGAATACCTCTTTCCAACCCCTTCTTGCCTGGAAGGTTTCTTTTGAGAAATCCGCTGACAGTCTGATGGGAACTCCTTTGTAGGTGACTGTCCCCTTAGCTCTTGCTGCTTCTAGGATTCTCTCCTTCATTTTAATCTTGGCTAATATAATGATGATGTGCCTTGGTGTGTTCCTTCTTGGGTCCAACTTTTTTGGGACTCTCTGAGCTTCCTGGATTTCTTGGAAGTCTATTTCCTTTGCCAGATTGGGGAAATTCTCCTTTATTATTTGTTCAAATAAGTTTTACACTGGTGGCTGTGCCTTTCCCCCTTCTGGTACCCCTATAATTTGGATGTTGGAGCGTTTAAAGATGTCCTGGAGGTTCCTAAGACTCTCCTCATTTTTTTTGAATTCTTGCTTCTTCACTCTTTTCTGTTTGGCCATTATTTGCTTTCTTCTGGTCCACTCCATTGATTTGAGTCTGTTTCCTTTTCATCACTATTGGTTTCCTGTGCAATTCCATTCATTTCAATTAGTTTCGCCTTCATATGTTTGTCTAATTTGTCGGTATAATCAACCAGTTCTATGAGGATCCGGATCACCAGTGTTTTAAACTGTGTGTCTGAGAGTTTTGCTATTTCTTCATTGTTTAGATTTATAGGCTCTGGGGCTTTGAGATCTTGCGACATTTTCGGTCTGTTCGTGCCCTTTAAGTGTGAGAAGCGGCGCCTTGGACTCCCAGGTCGCTGGGTTGTGATGCTGCATGTGGGGGCGTGGTCAGAGCGGGGAAATGGCAGCACCCTCTGCTGTTTCTCACAGCTGGGTGAGGATTAGCGTCTTAGGTGGTTCACCTGGGCCGGGCCACTCAGAGTCACTGGGTTATGACGCTGTATGTGGAGGTGGGGTCAGAGTGGGGAAATGGCGGTGCCCTGTGCTGCAGCTCGCCTGGGGCCTGCTCAGTCCCGTAGTCTCACTGCCCACTCCCTCGCTTGTCTATCTGCGCAGGAAAGCGCGACCACAGTCAACCCGCAGCCCTGCTCCCTCGCTGTTTCCCCGCGGTTGCTTGCTGAGTCGCTTACTAGGTCCAACCCTGCGCCTGGGTTCCGCGCACCTGAGTCCGTCTGACCGAGTTTTCTGTGCAACCCCGCTCTGACAGCTGCTGGTTTCGTCCCTCTTACCGGTCAGGCTGAAGAATTTGTTGCTATTAGACTTCTGAAAAGTTCAATTTTCTGTGTTCTGGCTGTGTTTTCTGTTGCTAATATTTAGTTGTCTCTAAACTTGGTTGTGAGAGAAGGCACAGTGTTTCCACCTATGCCTCCATCTTGGCAGAAGTCAAGTTTTAGTCTTTTAAAAGCAAGGACAATTTTTATTTTTTAAAGATTTTATTTATTTATTTTTAGAGAGAGGAGAAGGGAGGGAGAAAGAGAGGGAAAGAAACATCAGTGTTTGGTTGCCTATCATGTGCCCCCTGCTGGGGACCTGGCCCGCAACCCAGGCAGGTGCCCTAGACTGGGAATCAAACTGGTGACTCTTTGGTTTGCAGGCCTGTGCTCAATCCACTACTGAGCCACACCAGCCAGAGCTAAAAGTAAGGATAATTTTTAAAGTACTCAAACATTTGTAAAATCCCTAGTCACTATTTCTGTAACACTCAGGACTACTCTTGGTAGCCATCATCACTTGGCATAACTGTGTGCCAGAAATTCAATTCAGTCCAACTCCACAAGTATTTATTGAGCAACTTAATAAGTGGAAGGCCCTATGGAACTCTGACACTTATACAAACTCTAATAAATGCTTTATATTTGTAATGTTTATCTTTTATTTCCATTCATCTCAATACATGTTAAAGCTATTCTACTCACCTGTGGGGTGAAGGTAAAGATAGTTTTCCGAATGTCATAGAGTTTTGAAGTTCCAAGGACTCCCATGTGTCTATAGGGTCGGCCACTGAGTTTCATTCTACTGTTGCATCCTGAGATGGAATTGAGAAATGGTCGAGATATTTTTAGTGCACAAATACAACAGCAAAGTGTTTTTTGTACTAGTTTAAAGTTCCTTATTGAACAAACTAAGTTCTGAATCTCATAGTTAAGTGTTCATGTCATGTACAGGACCATAGTAAGCACTGCGGACTTTTAAAGAACTCGATAGTCTTATAAAGAATCCACATCACCTACACATGGGAGACAAGAATGCACATAAAATTAATAGTGTATGAATGACAGAACTCTATTACCAATAGTCATACACTAAATTTCTTTAAAGTCCATAAAAAGTACAAAAGATATATTGGTTATCAAAGTTTTCAATATAAACTATGCCTCAACAAAGCTGAACAAAAACCTCATCAACTTAAGCATGACATACTAAACTGAAATAAAAGTTTATCTTGATCTCCTTCAATAACATAGTACTGATACATTTTATTCAATGGGACAACACATTTTATCCAAATTAAGTTAAAATATTTCAATATTCTTGTGTCTCACAGGAAATTTTGTGCAACCTTATATACAGTAAAATTCACTTGGCAAAGGAACATTTTAAAAAATACTGAATGCCAACTATAATTGAAAAATTAAAAAAGTTTTGATGTTTTTAAATTAAAAATACATTCTCTTATATAACCATAATGCAAATGTGTCATAATCAGAAAAATAACATTGATAAAGCACTGTTACCCACAGACATTATTCAGATTTCACCCATTGTCCTACTTGTTCTCTGTAGTTAAGAATTTTTCAGGTTCAGGAGTGTGGAAGGGTCCAATCTAGAATCCTATTTACTAATTGGGTGACCTTAAAAAGGTTATTAAAATTACTTATATCTTATTTCCCTCTAAACAGTACTAACCTCCTCTGGTTGTGGCAAGTTGTAAATGAGATATTATAAAGTATTTGGTACAGTACCTAAAGCATAGAAATAGTAAACTCTTAGTAACCAGGAGCTATTATTTTTGTAACCTAAGAAATTTTATTGTTTGGAGACAAATTTCAAATTTTTTAATTATCTCTTTATTTATCAAGGAAAAACGAATGCTATTTTAATGCTATTTTATATATTATATGCTTTTGAAAATTCAAAATTCTAACACAGCTTTAAACAGCCACATATTTATACATACCAGCACACACACGTATTCTAATGAATGTATGAATTTAAATTAAGTGTCAAATCAAAGTCACAGCGTCTGAATAGAGTATGACTATTTCATTTGCATTCACTACATTTGAAGTATGAACTTTATTGATCAATACTTTTTGTAGATATTGCACATGTTTATTATGATTACCCTAACTGTATTTAATTCTTATTTAGGATTTATTCATATGTATGTTTATTTTTTTAATTTTATTTATTTCTCTTTAGAGGGGAAGGGAAGGAGAGAGGGAGAGAAATAACAATGTATGGTTGCCTCTCATGTGTCCCCTACTGGGAACTGGCCTGCAAACGAGGCATGTGTCCTGACTGGGAATCGAACTGTGGTTGTTTGGTTCGTATGTCTGCACTCAATCCACTGAGCCACACCAACCAAGGCTGTACATTTATTTTTATTTTGAGGAAATATTCTTTTTAGCAAGGCACACAGTCCAAATGATTTAAAGAAGAAATATATGCAATATGATGTTGACCTGTATGCTTCAGAAATACAACTCAGTAAGAAGACATACAAATGGCCAACAGATATATGAAAAGATGCTCAACCTCACTAGCTATTAGGGAAATGCAAATCAAAACTACCATGACATACCATTTCACACCTATTAGAATGGCTATGATCAACAAGACAAGTAACAATAAGTGTTGGAGAGGTTGTGGAGAAAAGGGAATTGTCATTCACTGCTGCTGGCAATGTAGCCTGCTACAGCCACTATGGAAAGCAGTTTGGTAGTTCCTCAAAAAATTAGGAATAGAGTTACCATATGATCCAGAAATCTCTCTCCTGAGTATCTACTTGAAAAACTTGAAAATGTGTATTCACAAAGACATATGCACCTCTGTGTTCATCGCAGCATTATGCACAGTGGCCAGGTCATGGAGACAATAAAAGTGCCCTGCGATAGAGGATTGGGTAAAGATGATATGGTACATATACACAATGGAGTACTAATCAGCCACAGGAAAAGATGAAAGATTTCCATTTGCAACAACAGAGATGGACCTTGAGAATGTTATGCTAAGTCAAATAAGTTAGTCAGAAAAACGTAAAAACTTATGATTTCACTCATATGTGAAACTCATGGATATACACAACAATGTGGTGGTTGCCAAAAGGAAGGGGATGAAGGGTGTCCTAATGTATGGTGATGGAAGATAGTTTGACTTTGGGTGGTGGGCACAGTGCAATATACAGATCATGTATCATAGAAATGAACACTTCAAACGTCTATGATCCTATTACCTGATGTCACCCCAATCAATTTAATTTTTCAAATATCAACTGTAAGTTTCATCATTGTTTCTTTGAAACCACCCTATCTTTCCTCAACTCTGGCCATTTTAAAGATTTTCTCTTTGTCTTTGTTTCCAGAAGTTTGATTATTAAATGCTAAGGTTGGTTTTCTTTATATTTATCTTGCTCACAGATTTTTAGCCTTTGTGCGACTTTGGTATGTTTACTCAGTTTTGAAAAACTTTTGGAAATTATCTCTTCAAATACTTTGCTTCATCTTTTCCTCCTGTTCTTAGATTCTAGATCTTTTCATTACATCTATCTCTGAATGCTCTTTCAATTTTCTATCCTTTATTTTCTGTGTTTTACTCTGGGTATTTTCTACTGACTGACTTTTCAGTTCATTAATCCTTTCTTCTCTTGTGTCTCATATGGTATTAATCCCATTCATTACATTCCTAATTTTAGTTACAGTAATCCCTCACCTATCACGGGAGTTATGCTTCAGAGATCGCTGCAATAGGTGAAAATCATGAAGTAGTGGTGTTATATTTGTTTTATTATTTATATATGTTTAAAGGCTATATAAACCCTTCCCACACTCCTATAAACCTTTCCCACTCTCTTATTAGCCTTTCCTACACTCTTATAAACATCTCATATGCTCTTAAACACTTTCTACACTCTTAAACCTACGTAATTTTAACAACATATAACATTTTATATGGGTACTCACCAATGAAGTATACAATTGTCCCTCACTATATTGCAGAATAAGTGAACTGCGATATAGCGAGGGATGACTATTGTATTTTTTAGTTTGGGGATTCCATTTGACTCTTTTTTATACATTCCAGTTTTCCAGTGAAAGTCATCTTCTAAATTTATTTTTGAATATATTAACATAATTTATAAAAGTCCTAATATCTCAAAATATATTACCTGTATTTTAATACATTTAAATTCTAATTGATTTTTATTATGCTAAATATATATAACATAAAATTTACCATTTTAAATATATAGTTCTGTGGCACTAAATACATTCACACTGTTCTGCAACCATAACCACCATCTATATCCAAAATGTTTTCATCATCCCAAACAGAAATTTTGTATTTATTAAAAAATAACTCCCCATTACTCTCTGGCAACAACCCTTTAATTCTTTAATAGCATTGAGATATAATTGACATGTAACACTGTGTATGTTTAAGGTGTAAAATGTGATGATTTGATACTTGTACATATACACTGTGAAATGTTTACCACAATAAGGTTAATTAACACATCTTTCACTTCACATAACTGCCATTTTGTTGTTATGGTGAGAACATTAAGTTTTACTCTCACAGAAACTTTCAAATACACAACATGATGTTGTTAAGTATAGTCACCATGCTGTCTCTTAGATCCCTGGAATTTGTTCATCTTGTAAGTTAAAGTTAGTACCCTTTGACTGACATTTCCCTATTTCCTCAACCCCTGGTAACCACCCTTCTACTCTGTTTCTGTGAGTTTGATGTTTTCAGATTCCACATATAAGTGATATCATACAATATTTGTCTTTCTCTGTTTAACTTAAATGTTTCAATAAACATAAGCATGCAGATATTTCTTTGAGATAGTGACTTTATCTCCTTTGATACATTCCCAAATGTGGGAGCTGTTGGTTCTATTTTTAAGTTTTTGAGCAACCTCCATGCTGTTTTCTATAGTGGCTATACCAATTTACATTTCCACCAACAGTGAATGAGGGTTCCCCTTTTTCCACATCCTTGTCAGAATGTTATCTCTTATTTTATTTACTTATTTTTGATAATAGCTATTCTAACAGGTGTTAAGTGATATCATATTGTGGTTTTGATTAGCATTTCCCTGGTGATTAGTAATGTTGAGAACCTTTTCATGTATTTGTTGGTCATCTGTATATCTTCTTTGGAAAAATGTCTATTCAAGCCCTCTGTGCATTTTAAATCAAATTGTCTGCATTTCTTTTTTTAAATATATTTTTTATTTAATTATTGTTCAAGTACAGTTTTCTGTCTTTTACTCCCTTCCCAGCCCACCCCCCAGTGCTCCCTGTTATTGAGTTGCATGATCCTTATATATCTGACAGTATTATTTATTTATTTTAAATATTTACTTATTTATTTATTTGTTGTTCATGTATAGTTGTCTCATTTTCTCCCCTCCATTCCCCCACCCCACACATCCCTGCATCCCACCTTTGATCCTACCTCCTTTGCCTTTGTCCATGTGTCCTTTATATATGTTTCTTGATGACCCTTCCCCTTATTTCCCCTATTATCCCTTCTCCCTTCCCCTCCAGTTACTGTCAGTTTGTTCTTTATTTCATTGTCTTTGGTTATATTTTGCTTACTTGTTTGTTTTGTTGATTAGGTTACACTTATAGGTGAGATCATGTGGTATATGTCTTTCACCAGTTATTAGATACATGGTTAAAAATATTTTCTTCCATTCCATTACACAGGTTACATTTTTTTGTTTTTGTTTCTGGTTGTTTTTTTTTTTTTTTTTGCTGTGCAGAAACTTTTAAGTTTGATGTACAATAGTCCCAGTTGTTGATATTTGCTTTTGTTGCTTTTGTTATCGGTGTCACATCCTGAAATTCAGTATTAAGACTGATATCAAGAAGCTTTGTCCTTATGTTTTCTTCTAGAAGTTTTATGGTAGCAGCCCTTACATTTAAATCCTTAATCCATTTTGAGGTTTTTTTGTAAATGGTGTAAGATAGCAGGTCCCATTTCATTCTTTTGCATGTGGCTATCAGTTTAATAGCACCATTTGACAGAGATCATCTTTTCCCCATTGGGTAGTCTTGGTTGGTTCCTTTGTCACATATTAATTGACCACATATATGTGGGCATATTTTTGGACTGTCAATTCTGTTCCATTTGTCTATATGCCTATTTTTATGCCAGCATCAAGTTGTTTTGATTACCATAGCTTTGTAATATAGTTTGAAATTAGGAAGTGTGATACCTCCAGCTTTGGTCTTCTTTCTCAGGATTTCTTTGTCTATTTGGGGTCTTGGATGTTTCTTTACAAATTTTAGGGTTGTTTTTTCTATTTCTGTGAAAAATGCTATTGGTTTGATAGGGATTGTACTAAATGTATAGTTATAGAAATTTTTTTGTTGAGTTGTGAGAGTTCTCTATATATTCCAGATATTAACCCTTTATCAGATACATAATTTGAAATATTTTTTCTCATTCTGTGGTTTGCCTTTTCATTCTTTTGATGGTGTCCCTTACATAACTTTTTAATGTTCATGAAATCCAAATTACTTACATTTTGGGATCTATCTCTCTTAGCATAATAGGAAACAAAGAAACCAAAAGTGAGAGAATTTTACTACATAAAAATGTAAAAATTCTATATATAAAAATTAGATACAAATTTAAAGAAAAATAATAAAATAGTGAAATATTGCAATAATATGTGGAAGACAGTATTAGCATACCCTATACATAAAAAAACTTGTATAAAGCAGTAAGAAACTGAAAATTTTCCAGTAGAAAAATGGTAAAAGAATGAGTAATTTGCAAAATATATAGTAAAAAGGGTACTTAATTAATGAAAACAAGTTTATTATCCATATGTCAAAAATTGAGGACATTATGCTAATACTGATATTAAAATAGCATTTGAGGAGGCTAAATAAGGAAAAGAAATAAGTTTTACCATATATCATTATGTTGTATAAAAACAGGTTACGAAATCTATTGTTTCTTATACTACTTTTCTAAAAACGAATGTGTATTTATTTTATAAGATTCATTGGAAGCAAATGCTCCAAAGCAAAAGCAGTGGCTTCCTGTGTGTGGTAGAAATACAGGTGATTTTTATCATTTCCCTTTATGTTTTTCTCTATTTTCCAGTTCCCTGCAGTCAACATGTGCATTTCATTTTGTGATCAGATAAATTACTATTTATGAAAATTGGAAGCACTGATTGAGTAGCTCATTTGGTTAGAGCATTGTTCCCATAAGCCAACATTGTGGTGTCCATCTCATCAGGGCACATATAAGAATTAAGCAATGACAGAAGGAAGACGGCGAAGGAGTACACAAGGGAGAAAAATCCTGGTCGATCTACGGAGGAACAGTGCAAACAGCCAACAGTTCCCCAGCATATATGAAAATAAGAAGCCAGAAATTGTAGCAGACACTAAAAAAACATATGGTAAAGAGAAGGCTGTAGGACAGTAGGGTCTCAGGGACCGAAGCGGAGACCGGAGCGGCAGCAGTCTCAGCCCGCGCCACGGTGCACCCAGCACCCAGCGGGTCTACCGAGGACTGTTTGGAAGCTCAGGGCCTGCTGAAGGGTCCTTGGGAGAGAGTGGGGTCATCAGCTCCCTCCCTCCCCACCAACCACCGGGAGAGATCTGTTTCCCTGAGATTGTAGAGAGGGTGAAAAAGACAAAGGGCCACGATTAACCGTAGACTCTGTGGTTGCCAGCTTGGGAGCAGTGTCAGGCTCTGATTCTGATAGTGACCAGTCTGGCTGGGGGATTGGGCTGTGCTGAGAGTCAGGCTTTTTAAAGGAGAAACTTTTTGGAAAGTAAACAGAAAGATTCTCCTGCGACAGCCACTTGGCCTGCTACCCACCCAGCCTGACAGCGATCACAAGGTTGGGAAGAAGGCCTAGAGTCCCCCCCACAGAACTGGGGTCTGTACCCTAACCCATGGAACCCAGGCAGCCCAGCCCCCAGCAATTACCCCTGGGGAAAGTGCTCTGAAGAGGACCTAGATCTCCTTCATGGGATGCTGCGAAGAGGCACCAGGTTAGCTCTTGGGAGAAAGCTAGCAGAAAGACCACACAAATCGCCCCTCAGCTTGCTGCAGCCATCGAAACCATAAAAACCAGTTTGGCTACCTTGAAAAAAACAAGAGATGTTCTTTTTCTCTTTGTTTCTTTGTTTTTTCTTTTTAGTTTTTTTTCTATGTGTGTGTGTTTTAATTAATCTTTTCTCTTTTTAATTTTATTATTGTTTTATCTTTCAATACCTTTTTCCTCTCTTTTCTTCTTTCTTGTTTTATTCCTTCTTCCTTTCTTTCCAAACTTATCTCTTTTTCCTCCCTTCTCCTGCCTTTTTTTTTTTTACCCACAAGTGACACAAACAACTTGGAACTGCAAAAAGACCAGAGTTGGACCCAAAGAGGGGGCACCCCAACAGTAGAGACAGAGAAACAAATTTCACTTCGCTATAGCACAGAAGCCACAAGTTGCTGCATACTTGTGTATTATTTTTTCATTATTCTCACATCTTTTATATTTTAATAGTATCTTTGTATTCCTCCTCTTTCTGTATAGGCTTCTTTCCCGGGGCTGGTTATATGGGATCATGTGACAGGTTTCCACTGTTCTTTCTTTCACAGTGTATTGCTAATTTTCTATACTTCATGTTACTTGTGTTCCTTTAGCACACTACTCAAAGTCTGTCATATGATTGTTGCTCTAATATTATTGTAAATAATAGCTGTTCTATACAACTGTAAATACTTCACAACACCCCTCCTGGATATTAGCCCACATCACAGTCTCCTGAACTCTATTACTGTAGTGGTTAACTCTATTTGCTCACACACTACACAAATTCACTAACCTTTACTCTCACCTTACCTCAGAATCTGACTTCCCACAACCTCACTGCTTTCTAGATACAACTCGAAATCCTTCCCTCCCCATCAAGAGACATATCTTCTGTCCATCCTTTCATAAAAGTGGCTAGTTGGGTTGAATATTACGGTTAACACTATACATAGCCTAAAGATCTCCTATCTCTTCTCTACTGGCTGCTACTGTAAATATCATAGAATACTCTCCTGCTGTCATAAACCATTTTGGCTCCCCCTCCAACTGATCACAAAAAAACAGTAGGTGGAAGCAATGAAAACCAGGATACCCACTGAAAGAAGTCCAACAAAAAGAAACCACCATCAGATAACAACAGAAGAAGGTGAAGGAGGGAGTAGAAACCACACAAACCTCAATCCAACACCTATCTGGAAATACAATTAAATAGTGGAGAAACCTGCCCAGTACAAACAACTGAACAAGAGCAAAAGAGAATTCTCAGAACCTTGTACACACCAAAGAACTAGCTTCAATGCAACCCGCTCTCTCCAGCACAGCAAATTAAAATGGGTAGTGGACAGAGAGACCATAAGTTAACCAACTGTTGGGAAGGACACACAAAAGAAAGACCACAAAACAACCAAAACCCAAAGATAAACACAGAGCCAACTTAGACGACAGACCAAGACAAGTGAGCTTGGTAGATCAAGGAAACTATACCACCAAAGCTCACAGGTATTATACCACAGAAGTTCACATAATGAATCCAGGAAGCCAGAACAAATCAATTTAAGAAGCTGAAGCTAACAAAAAGACTCTCACAAACAGTGGAAAGAAAACGAAACAATCCCCAAATGAAAGGAAAGGAGGAAGCCTCAGAAAGAATGTTAGATGAAATAGAGGCAAGTCAACTACCAGATATCGAATTCAAAGCACTGGTTATCAGGAAGGTCAAAGAGCTCACAATGAGCTACCAAAAACTACAGGGGAACCACAATGAACTCACTGCAAACTATATCAACATGAGAAAGAAAATAGAAACTATCAGCAAGGGCCAAGAGAAAATAAAGAATACAATTTCTGAACTGAAGAACACACTAGCAGGAATCAAAAACAGGGTCAATGAAGCAGAAGATGGAATCGGTGAGTTGGAGGACAAAGTAGAAAAAAACACCCAGAAAGAGCAAGAAAAAAAAAAGAGGCTCAGAAAAAAAATGAAGAGGGATTAAGAGAAATGAAAGGCAATATGAAATGTAATAATATCCAAATAATACGGATACCAGAAGGAAAAGAACAAGGGATAGAAAACCTATTTCAAAAAGTAATGAGAAAAAAGTTCCCTACTTTGATGAGAGAAAAAGTCACACAAATCCAGGAAACACAGAGTCCCAACCAAAAGGAAACTAAAGAGGCCCACTTCAAGACACATCATCATTAAAATGGCAAAATTCCAACATAAATAGAGAATCTTAAAGGCAACAAGAGAGAAAAAGGAAGTAACATACAACAGAGCCCTAATAAGGTTAGCTGCTGACTTCTCAAAGGAAACACTCCAAGCAAGAAGAGAATGGCAAGAAATATTCCAAGTAATGAGAACCAGAGGCCTACAACCAAGGCTACTTTACCCAGCAAGGCTCTCAATCAAGATAGAAGGCCAAATAAAGAGCTTCCAAGACAAAAGAAGCCTAAAAGAATACGCCTCCACCAAACCTGCTCTGCAAGAGATGCTAAAAGGACTGCTTTAAGGAAAGAAAGGAAAAGAGAGAAACAGAGAGGAACACAGGTACAAAAATGGCAATGAATAAGTACCTATCGATAACAACGTTAAACATAAATGGATTAAATGCTCCAATCGAAAGATATAGAATAGCTGAATGGATAAGAAAGCATGACCCACACATATGCTGCCTACAAGAGACCCACCTCAGGACAAAAGACCATCACAGACTAAAAGTGAAGGGCAGGAAACAAATCTTCCAAGCAAACGGACTGGAAAAAAAAGCCAAGGTAGCAATACTCATATCAGACAAAATAGACTTCAAAAAAAGGGCCATAAAGAGAGACCCAGAAGATCACTACTCAAGGGAAGAATCCACCAAGAAGAAATAAACATTGTAAATATATATGCACCCAACATAGGAGCACTCAAATATAGAAAGAAAATCTTAGACGACTTCAAGAAGATATTGACAACAACACAATTATAGTTGGGGACTTTAACACTACACTATGAAAAATGGACAGATCTTCCAAACAAAATATCGACAAACATATTCTGGCATTGAACAACACCCTACATGAAATGGAATTAACTGATATATACAAAGCCCTCCATCCCAAAGAAGCTAAATACACATTATTTTCAAATGCACATGGAACATTTTCAAAGATAGACCACATGATAGGACGCAAAACGAGCCTCAAAAAATTCAAGAAAATTGAAATCATACCAAGCATCTTCTCTGACCACAAGGGACTGAAATTGGAAACCAACCCCAAAGAAAAAAAACCTAAAGAACCCAAAATCATGGAGACTGAATGGTATGCTATTAAACAACGAATGGGTCAAGAATGAAATTAGGGAAGAAATCAAAACGTTTCTGGAAACAAATGAAAACGAACTCACAACAACCCAAAACTTATGGGACACAGCAAAGGTAGTCCTGAGAGGGAAGTTAGTCCTGAGAGGGAAGTACCAACAATGAACACAGGCCTACCTAAAGAAGATAGAAACAGTTCAAACAAACCACCTAACCCTACGCCTGCAAGAACTCAAGGAACAACAACAAAGACAGCCCAGAGCAAGTAGAAGGAAGGAAATAACCAAGATCAGAGCAGAACTAAATGACATAGAGACTAAAAGCACAATTCTAAGGATCAATGAATCCAGGAGTTGGTTCTTTGAAAAGATAAACAAAATAGACAAGCCTTTATGTAGGCTCATCAAGAAAAGAAGAGAGTGAACACAAATAAACACAATCAGATATGAAAGAGCAGAGATTACTACTGACCCCGCAGAAATAGAAAGGATTGTAAGAAATTACTAAGAAGAACTGTATGCCAAGAAATTTGAAAACCTAGGTGAAATGGACAAATTTTTAGAAAAATGTGATCTTCCAAAACTCAAAGAAGAAGAAGCAGAAAGCCTGGACAGACCAGTAACGGCAGATGAAATTGAAGCAGTAATCAAAAAACTCCAGACACACAAAGGCCCTGGACCAAATGGTTTCACAGGAGAATTCTACAAAGCATTTAAGGAAGAGCTAACCCCTATTCTTCACAGACTATTCCAAAAAATCCAAAATGATGGAAGACTCCCAAACTCTTTATGAAGCCAATATCATCCTAATTCCAAAACCAGATAAAGACACAACAAAGAAAGAAAACTTCAGGCCAATTATCACTGATGAACATAGACCCTAAAATCCCCAAGAAAATATTGGCAAACCGTATCCAACAATACATTAAAAAGATCATACACCATGACCAAGTGGCATTCATCCCAGGGATACAAAGATGGTTCAATATTCGCAAATCAGTAAATGTAATACATCACATAAACAAAAGCAAAGACAAAAACCACATGATCATATCAACAGATGCGGAAAAACCTTTTGATAAGGTACAACACCCATTTATGATAAAAAAAACACTCAGCAAAGTGGGAATAGAGGGAGCATGGCTCAATATAATAAAGGCCATATATGAGAGACCTACAGACAACATCATACTCAATGGGAAAAAACTAAAAGCTTTTTCACTAAGATCAGGAACAAGACAAGGATGTCCACTTTCACTACTTCTATTCAATATGGTATTGGAAGTTTTGCCACAGCGAACAGGTAAGAAAAGGAAATAAAAGGCATCCGAATTGGAAAGGAGGAAACAAAACTGTCACTGTTTGCAGATGACATGATAGTGTACATGGAAAATCCTATAGACTCTACCAAAAAACTGCTCCAACTAATTAATGAATTTTGCAAAACAGTAGGATACAAAGTCAATATCCAGAAATCAAAGGCATTTTTGTATACCAACAATGAATCAGCAGAGGCAGAAATCAAGGAAAAAATCCCATTTGATATAGCAAAAAGAAAAATAAAATATCTGGGAATAAACCTAACTAAGGAGGTAAAATACCTGTATGCAGAAAACTACACAACACTGAAGAAAGAAATCAAGGAAGACACAAACAAATGGAAACATATACTGTGTTCATGGATTGGAAGAATTAACATCATCAAAATGTCCATACTACCCAAAGCAATTTACAGATTCAATGCAATACCTATTAAAATACCAATGGCATATTTCATAGACATAGAACAAACACTTCAAAAATTTATATGGAACCATAAACAACCACAAATAGTAGTCGCACTTTTGAGAAAGAAGAACAAAGTAGGAGGGATCACAATACCTGATATCAAACTGTATTACAAGGCCACTATAATCAAAACAGCCTGGTACTGGCATAAAAACAGGCACATAGACCAATGGAACAGAACAGAGAGCCTAGAAATCAACCCAACTCTCTACAGTCAATTAATATTTGACAAAGGGGGCAGTAACATAAAATGGAGTAAAGATAGCCTCTTCAACAAATGGTATTGGGAGAACTGGACAGCTACATGCAAAAAAAAATGAAACTTGAGCACCAACTTATGCCATACACCAAAATACATTCAAGGTGGATAAAAGACTTAAATATAAGCCGTGACACCATTAAAGTCCTAGAGGAGAACATTGGCAGGAAAATCTCAGATATTTCATGCAGCAACATTTTTACCGATATGTCCCCTAGAGCAAGGAATATAAAGGAAAGAATAAACAAATGGGATCTCATCAAAATAAAAAGCTTCTGTGTGGCTAAAGAAAACAGTATTAAATTAAAAAGACAACCAACTGTATGGGAAAACATATTTGCCAATGATACCCAGACAAAGGTTTAATCTCCAAAATATACAAAGAACTTACACGACTCCACTCTAAGAAGACACCCAACCCAATTAAAAAATGGGAAAAGGACTTGAACAGACACTTCTCCAAGGAGGACATACAGAACATTCAGAGACACATGAAGAGATGCTCAATATCGTTAGCTATCAGAGAGATGCAAATTAAAACCACAATGAGATACCACTTTACACCAGTCAGGATGGCTATCATAAACAAAGCAGCAAACAACAAATGTTGGAGAGGTTGTGGGGAAAAAGGGGACCTTAGTTCACTGTTGGTGGGATTGCAGACTGGTACAACCATTATGGAAAACAGTATGAAATTTTCTCAGAAAAATAAAAATCGACCTGCCTTTTGACCCAGCAATTCCACTGCTGGGATTATATCCTAAGAACCCTAAAACACCGATTTCAAAGAACCTATGCACCACAATGTTCATAGCAGCACAATTTACAATAGCCAAAAGCTGGAAGCAACCTAGGTGCCCATCAGTAAATGAATGGATCCAAAAATTGTGGTACATATACACAATGGAATTCTATGCAGCAGAGAGAAAGAAGGAGCTACCACCATTTGCAACAGCATGGATGGAACTGGAAAGCATTATGCTGAGTGAAATAGGCCAGGTGTTGAAAGACAAATACCATATGATCTCACCTTTAACAGGAAGCTAAACAACAAAACAAATAAGCAAGAAAAATAAAAACAAAGACACTGAAATAGAGAACAAGGGGACAGTGACCAGAGGGGAGAGGGGAGGGAATTAAAGGAGAAAAAGGGGAGGGATTTAGAGGAACAAGTATAAAGGACACAGGGACAATAACTAAGGGGGGTGGAAATGGTAGGGAGGTGGGGAACACGGGGTGGGGTGGGGTGGGATGGGAGAAACAGGTAGAAAACTGTACTTGAAAAATAACTAAATAAAAAAATAATAAAAAATTAAAAGAATTAGCACTATATAAAAGATCTGAGTTCCATATTTACAAATTTCTTATGTTCTCAAAGTTGATTAACTTTGTAACTTGAAAAAGTAAGAGATATTATGAAACTGAAATATATGAAATAAAAAGTGTTTGAAGTATAACAAAGAATCTAATTTAGATAACACATATAAATAAACATACCTGATTAAAAATATCTTTTTCCTTGCTGGAATTAGAGCTATCATTTGATGTATGCTTAAAGCAATTCTGTTATTTTGAAACTGTTGCAATAATAGAATTATGAGGAGTCACTCATTTGATAGTTCATCAAATCACACCTTTCTTGACTTTCTAGGGAATCTATCCTGTTTCTCCTATACTTTTGCACAAAATACCATCGTTACATCATTTATAAGATTGTACTGTAATTATTTGATTATATGTCTTTGCCTCTTATAGCATCTAATTTAGTGCTTCGTACATAAGTGAGCAATAGAGCCTTATGAAAGAATGATGAAGTGAAGAAGTATATTTGAAAAATAAATGTAGTTTATCACTCATTAAGTCCTACATTGTTTTCTTCTGTTTTGCTTAACTGCTCTTCCCTCAATTTATCTCTTTCCTCTTGCATTTTAGTATAAGCAGCAAGCATATACCAGGCCATGATTTCAACATTTTGCTTGAAAATCAGCTAAGCTAAACATTCAAGTTCAGCATTTATAGTACTGTTTTCCACGTAACTGTAGGATATAATTCAGCTAAGTTTTCTGTCATTATACAACAAGGATCCTTTTCTTCCAGTAAGTTTCCAATAACATGTTCCTCTTTTCCTACTGAGCCCTTTTCATCAATACCTCTATAAAAGTTTGTTTAAGGCAGTCTGGACTTTTTCTATCCTGTGACCCAAAATTCTTCCAGGATCTATCCATTACCCAATTTCAAAGCCACTTCCACACTTTCAGGTATTGGTTATAGCAAAATCCCACTTCCCAAGTACCAAAATGTGTATCACTTTCCTATTTCTGTTGTAACAAATTAACACAAATTTAGTGGGTTAAAACTACACATATTTATTCTCTTACAGTTCTGGAGGTCTGAAGTTCAAAATAGGCCTACAGGTGTAAAATAAAATCAGGGTGACAGCAGGGTTGGTTTCTTCTGGAAGCTCCAGGGGAGAATCTGTTCCATGCCAATTCCAACCTGGAGAGGTTATAGGCATTCCTTGGAAATCTTTGGCTCACAGCTACGTCATTCTGATCTCTTGTTTCTGTTGTCACATCTACTTCTATAGTCTCATTTCCCTGTGTCTTCTTTCCTTTATAAGAACACTTGTGATTACATTTAAGGTTCACCTGGATAATATAGGGTAATCCTCCTCTCAAGCCCCTTAATTTAATCATACTGGGAAGTCTGTTTACCATATAAGGTAATATTCACAGGTTCCAAGAAGTATGACCTGGGTATCTTTGGGAACCATTATTCAGCCTTCTACAATGGTAGTTTTGAAGTTCTGCATATCTTTTTTCAGTCAATAATGTAGTCATCTGTTTAATGTGAAATTTGTAGTAAGTTGTGTAAACTTGTAATTTGTAGTGATTTGTTCAATGTGTCCATCACTAAGTTTAATATACAAATTGAATAAAAATAAATACTAATTAAAATAAATATTATATTAAGAAGTGGAATTTCTTTATACTGTCAACCAGTTCATTACATAACCAAGTATAAAGGACCTAAGAAAAAGTTATTTGGCTATTACTGCATGTAAAATTAGCATGTATTTAAAATGAAAATATAAGTCCCTAGAAAGGGGAGAATGTGTTAGTTAAGCACACACTTGGAGCAGAGACACAATATTGCCTGGCAACAGTCATGCCCTATGTGCCAAAGAGTTCATAAAACATACCTAAAATTATCAAGCCTGCTCAGGATATATGGCGTTAGAAACTTAGATTCCAGAGAGTCTAGATTCCTTCTGAGATCCAGTTTAATAAGTCAATACAAGATTAAGATAAAATAAAAAGGAAAGAAACCAGCTTGTATCAATAATGTATTGATTCTAGCAGGCTGGCTGATCTTACCTAGGCTGGAATAAATGTGGCTTAGAATACGAGCCGGTTGTACTCTGATGGGGTACACCTCAGCGATGGTCTCTACAGTAATTCCCTTTTCCTTTAAAATGGCCTTAATTTCTTCTGTCTCAGCTAGAATGGAAACTGTAAGAAAGAAAGAAGATGAGGTCAACAGAAATTTTTATTTCAGTAAGAACCTAAAATGTCTCAGGCCAAAATATTTTTTAAAGGGAAGAAAAAGAAAAGGGGAGGAAATTAATGATTACTGGAGAAATTTGATGGAACACTTGTTATGAAACATACATAATGATATTATGTAAATGAAAAAGGAAAGTAGATCTCATGACCAGAGTATCATATTCTGGTTTTTGGCCAAGTATCTCTGTGTTCCTGGAGAATGCCACATTGTCTTTATAGCTGGGGTTCCATGTTTAAAATCCAACATGAGGTATGTTATAGCTTTGGTGAAAGTTGATTCCCCAAGGCTCTTTTGTAACCATATCCTTAAGACCAGGGCTAAGACTATAAGGGTAATAAAGAACACACTAATGATAAGAATTGCTCTATACTTAGAGAATGGTAGAAGGCAAGTTAAATTGGGGATAATTAATTGAGACACCATAGTTGAAATTGTGTGCAGTTTTGGGGAGGGGTGTTGGGAGGTAATACTTCTCTAGAATCAGAGCCTGCCAAGTCTGGACAGCTCCATTTTGTTCCTCTTATATTCATGTCTCTGAAGTAATAATCATACTTACAAGGGAAGTGACCAGGCTAGCTCCCTGACTCTTTTGTTTACTCTCCCTCTGTGAGATAGATACCTGACTGGGGGCCAATAATCTGAGTGGGGCCTCAGCAGGCTTGACACTAAGTACCAAGGAGAAACACGCACCCTATTCCTACTCTTCTAGTGCTGGTATCTGTGTTGGATTGGGTTAGTGGGAAAATGATGGTACCATTTTGTTCTCTGAAGTTTACCAATATTCTTTATGTTGAGTTTTTTGGGCAAAACACTAGATAACAACTTGATACTTTGCTGTCCCTTGCCATTACCTTTTGTGTATTTTTCTAGCTTGGGAATACCATGGTGTTGCATTGCTGTTGTCTGGAACAGCATATGCAGGATATGGTGATTACAGAGCCCTTCGGACAGAACATCTTGATTACTTCTTTTAAAAAAATTATTGACTTTATTGGAAACATGAAAAGGAAAAAGATTCTATAGGAAAAATGTACAGAGAAAGAATGATAATGGGCTAGAAAAGTACAGGGAAATGGGTGGGGCAGGCTGGGATGGGAGTAAAAGACGGAAAACTGTACTTCAATAACAATTAAAATAAATTTAAAAATAAACAAAAAATATGTTCTAATATATAAAAAAGTACAGGGAAACATATGTGGTCATCCATTCATTCATTAATAAACATTTACTAAGCATTTAAATGTATGAGGTACTATGCTAGGCACCAGGGACATAGAGATGAATAAATTATTATCTCCTGTAGGACCTCACAGTGTAATGAAAGTGACACACACATAAACCGATTCTAAAATAACCTGCTAGATAAACAGAAGTATGATCAAAACAATATGAGACCACCCAGGAGTGATACCTATCTAGTCTGAAGTTGGCAGGGAATGGTTTCAGAAAGGGCTTCCAAAAAGAGTTGATATTTAAACCAAGTTTCAAGTAGTGAATAAATTAGCCAGGAGAAAGCAGGGACTAGGGATGAAAGAGCTGTTATAGGCAGAAGGTCCAGAATGACCATAGAACATAGAAATGAAAAAGAATGTGAGTGTGTTGTGAGGAGGGACAAAGGGGAACTACATACACCTCAATATTGCCATAGCATGAAGTACCCTGTGCAGTGGCAAAAAAAAAATCTAGAAAGGCAGATATCATGGAGGGCATATGTGTCACCTTAAGGATTATTTTTATTTTAACTTTCAGTAATGATTTTCAAACTGAATTCTAATTAGCTTCTGGGGTCTGCAGAGGGCAATGCAGTTGGTAGCAGAACTAGAAGGGACTGAAAGAGAGGCAACTGAATAATACTCAGGTACCGCAGTAATAATTTTTAACACAAATAACTTTTTGTTTATTTTATGCTTTATGAAACATTTAGAAAATGTTTGTTTGGTACAACTTGTAAGGCATTGACAAATCCTAGGGATACAAAGATAGATGTGATCTGTAGAGAAAATAACACTGACATTGTGTCCTGCTATAGGGCTGAATAGGAGTTAATCTGGTAAAGGTGAGGGTAAAGGTAAAGAAGACATTGTTCCAGACAGAAGAAACAGCATAGACAAAGGTTCAAGGGCAACAGAGAAAAAGACAGATCTAGGAATTATAAGAAATTTTTTACAGCAGGGGAATGGGGTATAAAAGGGCAGTGGTATGAAAGGACACTGGAGACAGGGTCAAGGACTGGATCATAAAAGAGCCTGGTAAGCCACGTTAAGGAGGTTGGCAATGGAAAGCTCCTGCAAAGTTGTAATCACACTATAATAACATATACATATCTGCATCTTAAGAAGAACATGTTCATGATGATGATTACAGAATAAACTGATAGACTATAGTAGGCCTAGACTGAAGACAGTGAGACCACTTAAAAAGTTATTGTAGTAATGTAGGGAGAGATGCTGATTACCTCAGTTAGAATCATGCCATTGATATTGGAGAGACTAAATAAATTTCACAGTTATTTAGAAGGCAAAAGAAACCAGGACTTGTAAAGTAATAGAATGTAGGGGATGAAAGAGGGAGAGATACTGAAAATGACTCCCTAGGCATTTATATGTATAACGGGGATAATGTTGTGCCATCTAATGACATAGGCACATAGGAGAAGAGCAGGTATGAGTGATGTAGTAACAGGAGGGTGCAGCTGATTAATTTCAGATATGAAGGGAGGCCCCCCAAAATCTGGAATTTATTTATTAAAAATTGCATATTTATTCTTACATGTTTAAAATTCAGTCACCTTCAAAGTACTCTCCATTTGATGAGATACACCTATCGAGATGTTTTTTCCACTGCTCAAAATAGTTTTTGAACTCATTGATTTTTATGTCTTTTACTGCTTCTGCTGTTTTTTTTTTTGTTTTGCCTCTTACACACTGGAAAGTGTTTCCCTTTGAAGACTTTTTTCATCCAGGGAAACAGAAAGAAGTCACTCAGGACAAGATCTGGTGAATAGGGAGGGTAAGGAACAGGGGCCATGCCTTTTTGGTCAAAAACTACTGAACACTCAACATGGTGTAGGCAGTGCACTATCATAAATCACCCATCATGAAGTGGGCAAATGTGTTGAAAGTCTTCACAAAAACTTCACTGAAGCCAAACACAAACTCTTACAACAATGCCTGCCAGTCCACTGATATAGATGGGTTCCTAGAACACTCACCTAGCAGGGGAAGCCTGTTCTACAAAAGGCCTGCCCCCCTAGAAGATAATTCTGGGTTTTGGGGGTCCTCCTTTATGTGTTGAGTTTAAAGTTCCTGTGAGAACACCAAGTGGAGCTGTCTTAAAGGACACTGATATAGATTAAAGAACATTAGCATAGAAAGAGGTGAGATGAGTCAAGAATATACAGAGAAGAAGAAGACCTAGAATACAACCACAAGAAATTTCAACATATAAGAAATGAGCAAATAAATAAAAGTCTAGGGGCAAGAGTGAGGGGTTTTTGTACCATGGCTTATATTTTGTTACAGGAGGTAAGGTCATCTTCTGAGATGAAACAAACAAGGATATAGAAAAAGGAACAAAGTTTGAAATAAGAGAAGCCTGAGAGACAAGAATAAGTATTCTAAGTAAGAAGTGTGATACAGACAGAGCTCCTAGGGAGACCAAAAGTTAGGGGGAAAAGAGAAGAAGGAAGCTCAGAATGAGACAAAAAATAACAAAATTTAGGTTGAAGGAGATCTAAGAAAGTATGGTTATCACAGAACAGTTAAGAGTTTCCAGAAAGATAAATGATAAATGAAACAAAAAGAACCACTATTATAACATGGGTAGAAAACTATCTATTGAGTTTAATAATAACTTAAGCAAAAGAGTTTTCCAAGGAATAATTAGCTAGACTATAAATATAGACTTTATATTTCATTCATTCACTCCAGAATGAATGAAATATAAAGAAGGGGAAGTTTGGGTGGGAAAGGAAGGGTAGGTTAACTAGAGGGGAATGAACATGTCAATGGACTAAAAAAATATAACCCATACAGAAAAAGAGTTTGAAGATTAAAGAAAAGAGTAGGATTCTAGGGATGTTAAGAAAGAGAATAGAATCAAGCATCGAAAAGAAAATTTGGCCTAGAAGAGAAGAAACATCTTTTCTGAGACTGGAGAAAAGGTAGCAAAGATGGATAAACATATAAGATTGTGATGGGGCATTGGGAAACTGACAAAGATTAGAATATTAAGATTATCCAGCATGAAGTAACAGGCCAAAAACGAAGCTGAAATCAAGGAATGGTGTTTAAAGCAAAGAAGGTTTTAGAATACTGATTGAGAGGAATGAAAATTCTGGCTAATGATAAGAACAAGGGGGACTTCCGCCAAGATGGAGGCATAGGTGGATGTGCCGTGCCTTCTCACACAACCAAGTTTAGAGACAACTAAATATTAGCAACAGAAAACACAGCCAGAACACGGAAAATTAAACTTTTCAGAAGTCCGTTAACAACAAATTCTTCAGCCTGACCAGTAAGGGGCGAAACCAGCGGCTGGTGAAGCGGGATTGCACAGGAGGTCTCGGTCAGCCGGACTCAGGCGCGGAATCCAGACGCGCAGAATCCAGGCTCAGGGTTGGACCTAGTGAGCGACCGAGCGAGCCACCAGGCGAGCGACCGTGGGGGAGACAGCAGGGGAGCGGTGCTGCGTGTTGACTGTGGTCACGCATTTGTGTGCTGGCAGACAGGCGAGGGAGTGGGCGGTTGGACAAGGGCCCGGCGTGTCCCCGCGGCAAGCGGTAGTGGAGGGCGCCGCCATTTCCCCACTCTGACCCCACCTCCACATACAGCGTCATAACCCAGCGACTCTGAGTGGCCCGGCCCATGTGAACCACCTAAGACGCTAATCCTCACCCAGCTGTGAGAAACAGCAGAGGGGGTCGCCATTTCCCCGCTCTGACCACGCCCCCACATACAGCGTCACAACCCAGCGACCTGGGAGTCCGAGGCACAGCTTCTCACACTTAAAGGGCCAGAACAGACCGAAAATGTCGCAAGATCTCAAAGCTCCAGAGCCCATAGATCTAAGCGATGAAGAAATAGCAAAACTCTCAGACGCACAGTTTAAAACACTGGTCATCAGGATCCTCACAGAACTGGTTGATTATACCGACAAATTAGACAAATATATGAAGGCGAAACAAATTGAAATGAATGGAATTGCACAGGACACCAATAGCAATGAAAAGGAAACTGGGACTCAAATCAATGGAGTGGACCAGAAGAAAGCAAATAATGGCCAAACAGAAAAGAGTGAAGAAGCAAGAATTCAAAGAAATGAGGAGAGTCTTAGGAACCTCCAGGACATCTTTAAATGCTCCAACATCCGAATTATAGGGGTACCAGAAGGGGGAAAGGCACAACCACCAGTGTAAAACTTATTTGAACAAATAATAAAGGAGAATTTCCCCAATCTGGCAAAGGAAATAGACTTCCAAGAAATCCAGGAAGCTCAGAGAGTCCCAAAGAAGTTGGACCCAAGAAGAAACACACCAAGGCACATCATAATTACATTAGCCAAAGATTAAAATGAAGGAGAGAATCCTAGAAGCAGCAAGAGCTAAGGGGACAGTCATCTACAAAGGAGTCCCCATCAGACTGTCAGCGGATTTCTCAAAAGAGACCTTACAGGCAAGAAGGGGCTGGAAAGAGGTATTCCAAGTCATGAAATCCAAAGACCTACAACCAAGATTGCTCTATCCAGCAAAACTTTCATTTAGAATGGAAGGACAGATATGGTGCTTCTCAGATAAGATCAAATTCAAGGAGTTCATCATCACCAAGCCCTTATTATATGAAATGTTATAAGGGACTTATCTAAGAAAAAGAAGTTAAAAAAACATGAACAGTGAAAGGACAGCAAACTCACAGTTATTAAGAACCACACCTAAAACAAAAGCAAACTAAAAGGACAGCTAGATCAGGAGTGGAAACATAGAAATGAAGATCTTAAGGAGGGTTAGCAACAGGGGAGTGGGAGGAGGAGAAGGGGGGAGAAGGTACAGAAAATAAGTAGCATAGACAGTAGATAGAAAATAAATGGGGGGTCAAGAATAGCATGGGAAATATAGAATCGAAACGACTTGAGACACATGGTCATAAACTAAAGGGGGCGTAATGGTGGGGATGGGGGGTAGGGTGGAGGGGAATGAAGGGGGGAATAAAACAACTGTAACAGCATAATCAATAAAAAAATTTAAAAAAAGAACAAGGACTAACAGGAAGTATTGTGGATCTAGCTGAGCTGGAGACCATGAATTTACAGTGCTACCACTCTGCTCATTTGTGTGATTTTTTTTCCAGTAGATTTCAGCAGACCAGGTATAGGATCAGAAAATGCAGACTGTCAGATTCATCTGGAGCTATGATTTTTCTGGTGGGTGTAATTGAAATATGGTACGCTGGTGATTAAGATATTTTTATATGGTCAACCAAGAAGTAAGGAAGGACAGACTAGGAGAAAATAGACCCAAGTTTAATGGGAAAAAAGTAAAATAGTATGTAGCTGTTACCAGAGACTGGGATTTTTTGAAATGGAAGATAACTAAGGTGGTTCTAAAGTTTGGTCCTTGTTCTTCAAAGTGAGTGGCTAAAGTAGAGGTAGAGGGAAAGACTACTAGGGTTATTGATATCAAAGAAATGTGAAGCTAAAATATTTGAAGTCACTTACTCCAATGCTGAAATCTAGCACTATGGCAGGAGCTAGGGAAGAAGAAGGCTGTGAGCCAAGCATCAAACTCTTCAGTGAATGAATTAAAGAAACTGGAAAATCAATATGGTCAGGTGGCATAAGCCTCAAAGGAGAATAAGCTTTCTCATGGGAGGGGAAGAGGAACGATCTTTTGTATTATGTTTGCTATATAATTGATAAGCAAAGGCTACCCATATGACCAAATAGCATGTCAAGTATAAAAAGGTTTAGAAAGTACATAGGATTATTTTCCACATATGACCAACCCCGAAGTCAACTGGAGGGAAACCTTTCAGAGGAGCATCACAACAGGACTTAGTAGCATGCTGGATCATGTTATTAGAGAGTCAAAATTCACCCTGAGCTTTCTACCCTAGGAAACTAGGATAATAGTGAAGTCATTGACACAGATAAGGAAGGTGGAAAGGTATGCTTTTCTTGGGAGAGGTTAAATGATGGGATGGAGACAAAAACAAGTCAAGCTTGCATTTGAAGTGACAGTGGTAAAGATATTTTACAGGTATTGGGACTAGAATTCTTAATACCTTTATAGAACTTAGCCCAATGTTTTGTATAGAGTAGATAACTCCAATTTTTTAATGATTGTTAGAAACAAAAAATAAAGGTTTGGAGTACTTTCCAAAGAGGCAATAGTTGGAGACATATAAGCGATTTTATTATGAAGGAGGCAGTCCTAGAAAACTAACAAAGGGTGTAAACACAGAAAGGCAGAATATACAACCATTAGAAAGGTATGAGAAGAAAGGAGTACTAGTAGAAAAAAACACAGAAAGAATGTTTAGGAAGAAAGCAGAGATAATCAGGAGACTATAATATGATGATGGGGGGGGGAAAGTGTTTCCAGAAGTAGGGAGTGCTTAAAAGTCAACTCTTACCTTTTGTGACAGTATGGATGGACCAGGAGATTATTATGCTAAGTTAAATAAGCCACTCAGAGAAAGACAAATACCACATGATCTCACCTATATGTGGAATCTAATGAACAAAGTAAACTGACAAAGCAAATAGAGACAGAGGCATAAATACATGGAACAGACTGACAACTGGATGAAAGAAGGTGAAGGGATTAGCCAAAGAACATATACGTATGACCCACAGGTACAGACAACAGTGTAGTGATGGCCAGAGGGAAGGAGGCTGGGGGCTGGGTGGAGGTGGGCAAAGGTGGGTAAGTAATGGGGGCATTTGTAATAGTGTCAACAATAAAAAATGAAATTTAAAAAATATTATCTTAGTAATCAAGAATCAAAGTATTCAGCCTTAAAGGAAGTACAAATGACAACTCATTAAAAGTGGAAGTAAGGAGGAAAATGATTCTGTTTTCTTCCCTTTAATTCTTAATATCATAACATTTTCTTCCTTGGCATCAGGATTGCAATTTTTAAAAAGATTTTATTTATTTATCTTTTAGAGGGGAAGAAGAGAGGAAGAGAAACATCAATGTATGGTTGCCTTTCATGCATCCCTTGCTGGGTACTGCCCTGCAGGGAACCGGCCTGCAATCCATGCATGTGCCCTGACTGGGAATCGAACCTCGATCCTCTGGTTCACAGGTCTGTGCTCAATCCACTGAACTACACCAGCCAGGAATGGGATTGCAATTTTCTGATAGAAAACAATATAGCTTATGTTGGACATTTAGGTGGTTTTCAATTTTATCAGTTTAAAATAAGCTAAAATAAATATTTTCATAAATATATAGCTTTTCCCATATTTTGGATTATTTCTTTAGGATAGCAATACAGTAAGTAGAATAACTATGCCCAAAGATATAAAAATATTTTTAGCTTCTTATAATAAATATGGCCAAAATATTTTTGAAAGATTGCATGAAATTATAATGCAAAGGAGTACTAATTTCCCTACACTGTTGTTTAATTGAATGCTGTATTTTTTAATAGATGAAAATTGGTACTTTCAATTATTTTAATTTTTCAATTACTAACATAGTATTTTTTTATCCTCACCTGAGGACATGTTTATTGATTTTAGAGAGAGGGGAAGAGAGGAAAAGAGAGAGAGAGAGAGAAACAGAAAAAAACATCAATGTGAAAAACATCAATCGGTTGCCTCTCATACATGCCCTGACCTGTTCAGGGTCTAAACACACAACCCATGCATGTGTCCTAGCTGGGAATCAAACCTGTGACCTTTCAGTTTATGGGAAGACACTCTAACCAACTGAGCCACACTGACCAGGGCAGCAGTAAAGTATTTTTAAATAAATTTTTTCACAAAATTGTATCTGGAACCATCTTTTTCTAGAAAACTAAAATCATTCGTGATATATAATTTAATGAATAAAAGACCAATAATAGAATATTACCACATACTAGGCAAGAGTGAAGAGACTCTCATTATAGGTTAACTTTGCTGTTGTCTTACTCAGTTAATTAGGTGAATAAATATATGTTGAATTTTTAAAAAGCGTGTCAAATAACAAAAGAAGAGTGTCATTTATTAAACAGTTGTTCATAATTAAGATTAATAACAATTTTGAAACCAAATAGAACCAAGTTCATTCTATACTTTTTGAAGTCTAACAAAATACATGATAAAGAATGAAGTCATCATTTATTGGCCAAATCAGATCTTTAATATAAAGATCCTGTTGCTGGGAATAAGAATACATACCTTGAACCACAACATCTGGCTTTGGTACAGTTGAAAACCTACGATTCAAGGGATCGATTTCTCCAGGAGCTAAAAATCCCTAAAGAAAAAACATAAAAAGACAAATTATGATACCTCAAAAAGCTAATTTTTGAGGATAAACAATATACCAGTACTATAACCCTATACCACAACATGTAAAAGGGAGGCATGAAAAGGAAACAAATACCTTCATACCTTCACTGTATGAAAATGTTTGAACTCCTGAATTCATGTCCACATTAATTTTATGTGGAGCTAATTTCTAGTGGCTACCATGAATCCTTTTTTTGGAAATAGATAGGGTATAAATACAAACAGAAAGTTTTCCAGGTCCACCTCTACCTTCTCTGGATGTAAATGGTTAGACAATCAGACCACAAAGCTTCTTATCAATATTTTAACTCATTAGTTCTGTTAATTTCTTATTTGTTCATGTATTCACCATGATTTCTGCTCTGTAGATATTTTTTGGCTTGATTTGAGTTTCTGTCCTTGATGAAATGGGATGAACTCACTCATTTTGCCCTTAAGAAAACTATTCATCTCCTTTTTTCATACCATTTAATTTATTCTAATTGAATGAGAAAGTCACCAGGAAAGTATTCCTTTATTTTTTTAATTGCCTTTTTTATCCTCACCTGGGGACATGTTTATTGATTTTAGAGAGAGGGTAAGGAAGGGAAAGTAAGGAAGAGAAACATCAATGCACAAGAGAAACCAATTAGTTGCCTCTCATACATGCCTGAACTGGGGCCCAAACCCACAACCTAGCCATGCACCCTGACCAGGAATTGAACCTGTGATCTTTCAGTTTGTGGGAGGATGCTCCAACCAACTTAGCCACACTGGCCAGGGCAGGGAAAGTATTACTTTAAACAAATCATTCTGCCCATTATCGCTACATCCATATTAATGTCAACTACGGATAATCAAACTTTTATGCTTGTGGACCCAGAGAAAGAAGATTCCTACCAAAAATGGCTCCTGGTGGCTAACTGACCTAAAATTTAAAAGCATAGCCTAACAGCTGTTTCTAAACAGGACCTCTCACACTTCAAAGAGAATCCTGCACTGGACTGCCTGCCTGCACTGTGTTCCTGCCATCTGAGCCAACCCTTATACAGGAGTTCCTGGAATCCTATTTCAACCAATAGGACTAAGGTTTTCCCCATCCAATCAGATCTGTGCAGCTATATCTTCCATCAGCATCTTCACTGACCAATTAGAGTGGCCCCATTCTGACCAACTGGGACAGTGCCTTTTGGACCAATCAAACTGTGAGGATTTGCATGAGGACAGACCAATCAGGGACCAGGGATGTAGACTTCTATCTATGTAAGTCACTTCCCTCTGGCTCGTACAGTGCATTTTCCCTTTCCACAGAAAACTGAAGATTGTGTTTTCCTGCCTGACCTGAAACAGTGCAGATGAAACATGAAGAGCATAGAAGACTGGGCCAGAGCACAGAGGAGCACAGAGAGCAGGGTAGGGCAAAGCAGACTGGTGTGGAGAGTAGCAAAGCAGACAGATCAGAGCTAAGCAGTCACTAGTAGGAGAGGGGCCTCCCCCCAGGGCCGCCTCATTCAAGAGCCACCCCACAGCCCTGATGTTCTCCTGCCTTGCTACTCCATAACTGAACTGTAACACTATTGAGCTGTTTCACAGTTGTAGTTTTCACAGCTGTGCTGTATCACAATTCAGGTATTTGTACTGAACAGAATTTCTTTCTTTTTCCCCCTAAACATCTTATTTATTTATTTATTTATTTATTTATTTATTTGTTTGTTTGTTTATTTTTAAAGAGGGTAAGGGAAGGGGAAAGAGAGGGAGAGAAACATCAATGTGTGGTTGCCTCTCAAGTGCCCCCCACTGGTGACCTGGCCTGCAACCCAGGCATGTGCCCTGACTGGGAATCAAACCAGCAACCCTCTGTTTCACAGTCTGACACAACCCACTGAGCCACACCAGCCAGGGCCATAATTTCTCTCTTCACTGTACTCCAAATTGGAGATTCCTGTTGGCATTGAATTGGTGCCAACAAACATTGGTTGATATTACTGTATCCTGAAGCTCATAGTGATTCATGTCAATTATATCTCAACAGAACTGAGAAAAACAAAACAAAACAAATAGTTGCAGAAAGTCAGCAATCATGTGTAAACAGATCAAAGAGTCTGGGTCAGAAAGGATAGCTAAGTCCTTTAGGCTCCTCTAGGACCCTGGGTTATAGATTACCATAATAACCTACAATGTGGAAGTATATTTGTCAGTAAATCTGGAACACTTTGAGAAAAATAATCCTTCCTATATGCCAAAAATGTCACAAATAAGCTGGATAGAAATTCCTGAGTGCCACATTAAGAGCTGTCTCAACAGAATTTAATATATGAAACATTTTAAAAGCCCCTTACAAAATTAATTAATTTTTAATAAATAAATAAATTAATTAATTAATTAAAGCTATAGTGTTACTAACTATTGTTCATGGTGACTAAAATTATCTTATCAGTTTATTCACTTAAAGAATGAAACATGTCTTGGATGGTATGGCTCAGTGGATTGAGTGCTGGCCTGTGAATCAAAGGGTCACTGGTTCAATTACCAGTCAGGTCACATGCCTGGGTTGCAGGTCAGGTCCACAGTGAGGGGGCATGTGAGAGTCAACCACACAGTGATATTTCTGTCCCTGTCCTTCTCCCTTCCCCTCTGTCCAGAAATAAATAAAATCTTTTTTAAAAGAATAAAACATTATGTTGCTTATAAAGGTTACCATTTAAATCCAATATCAGGTACAATGTCTAAGCACTATTGCATTCATCAGTCACCAGGCAAGGTACTAGGGGGCATTTTGAAAGGGAAAGATCTAGGGCCTGATCTTACAGCAGCTGTAGATACAGTGCCAACTTGGGAAGCCCTGGGTAGCATGAGGGACTTGGTTGCAGGGGGAAAAGATTTATATCAAGAGCTGGTCATGTTCCCACTCTAAAGACCTGAAGGAAAATCTATAATTGAGGCAGAATACAAAAGGCAAAAGATTTAATGAGCTACTCACAAATCTGATTACTATGGTGACTAAAGCAGAAAAAGAGCCCTGACATTTCCCCTTACCTCTGCCATCAAGCTTCCTAAAATGTATAGAGACTGACCCCACATATGAGGCAACTTGCCCATGGGTACTCGGTCCACAGTGTGAGGATTTTGATATTCTTCATCAACCTGAAAAAAAAGATATAAAGAGGCCATATGAAGGGTAAAAGAAGGTTTAAGATTCTAGGCAACAAAAGGCTCAGTCTGGATTGTGACTCATGCCCTCTAAAACAGTCACATATGCAATGCATTGAAAAGTCAAGCACTATGACTACAGTCTAGGACAGTACTCCTCTCACTGTATATGAAAAACAAATCACCTAAGGATCTTATCCAAAGGCAGATTCTGACTTAGTAGGTGTGGGAAAAGGCCTGAAATCGCATTTCTATCAAGCTCTCTGGTAATTCCATTGATATTGCTAGGAGCTTATTTCCCCCATTCCCACCAGAATGGAAGACTGCATCTCTCCCATGGTTAATATTCTTTTGCAGTGGAGAAGAAAAACAATGGTACTCTCGACTGGCACTTTGGGAAAATGGAGATATACTTTTTTCCAAGATTGCTATTCAAACTATCCCAGATTTCTGGCCTTAGGGCAAAGAATTGTCAAATAATGAAAGTTCAGAGAACATCACTCTGGTTCCACCTACTGATCTCCATATCATTCTCCAAGTTAAGTTTTGGTATTTTTAGAAAATCAATCACTGAACAATTAATTTTATTTTCTTAAATTGAGTTATGGTTGACATACAAAAAGGTCATATATATTTACTATATCAATCATGGTGACTTTGAGGATATGCATATACTCTTGAAACTACCACCCTAAGATTTGGTCTTACCCTTGCCTTGCTGTGCAACAATGTCTGGACACTGCTTTAAACACTTATTTTCAAGGGAACAAAATTCTACTTTTATTGTCCTATAACTAAAGACAAACTTTCAGAATATGAAAATCAGAAGATAGTAAAAATTATTTGACTCAAATGAGGCAGTCCTATCAGGGTCCTGCTCCTCTTCTCCCAGCTCTATGCTCAGGCACTGTCCTACTCACCTTGTCAAGGGGAACACTGTACAGCTCTGGCAGAAGTGGGACTCCATTTTTGCCCTTGATGAGGACTTCTTCAAGAGCTTCTCTATATTCTTGAACCTGTAGGTATAAGAAAGAGGAAAAAAAGAAAGTTCCTTTTGGTGATCTAGAAAAGGGCTGTAGCCAAAGAAAGTCTTATTGAAAAAGGAACATGTTCACCCAGTAAAAGTGAGAAGAAAGGGAAGTAGCATTTACTAAATGCTTATTGTAGGTCAGATACTATGCTAGGAGTTTTGCATGCTTTAACACATTTTATTTCAATAATCATTGTAAGATGTATGTAAAATTACAAACCTTTTACAGGGAAATTAAGGCTCTAAGAGGTTATGAATTTGTAGAAGATCACACAGCAAATGCAAGGTTAACTCCATATCTGAGTCCAAGTAAGCCTGCCTCCACAGGCCTATTTCTATCTACTATATACTACCCTAAGGATAGTTCCTTCACTCCGTAAGCACTGGTTTTTAAAACTCCATCTTACCTGCCATATTAAGTTTATGTTATGGTCAAGTTTATTTTTTTGTTGTTGTTTAACAATTTGCTGTACACTAGTAGTACATAAAAAGTAAAAAAAAAAACACTATAATTGATGGTAGAAAAAACACAGTCAGTTCTTCTATAAGAGTTATTTTGAAAACAGAAATTTGTTCCAATGCATTTGATATATTAGAGCATAACAATTTCAGCATAACATGAATTTCACATATGCTTATGCAAAGTTTCAACTGAGAACACATTTAGCTGAACTGAGTAATGAAAGATTACAGAAAACATATATGCACACATACCTCAAGCAGGTAATGAACCACACCATTTGTCTGTGGTGTTACAACTTTCCACCTGATTTCAGATAACCACCCTTTCCATCACTTCATAACTCCTGAGCTGCTCTTTTCTCCTGGCCACCCTGGCTGAATGGCTCTGTGCTTTCCTTTCTCTTCAACTTCCCATCTTTCTTCTCACTCTATTTTTAGTCTTCCTCTTTGTTCTATGTTCTTTTTGTATTTCTCTCTTTTGCTAGCTGTCTCTTGTTTCCTTCCTCTGGCACACAAGGTGGTGAGCTTGGGAGCCAGCGTGAGCTGGTAGAAATGTAGGTACACATATCCACAAGCAAATTTCATGTCTTTTCAAGGCATAAGGGTCATATCTATTGTATTTCTTAAACATTTAACTTGTATAAAGCTGTGATACTGCTTTTATTAGGGTCCTATCATTTTGTATGTACTTCTGACCAACTTTATAAATGTTCTGCCTCAACCTTATTTTCCCATAATCTCTATACTTTTTATTTTTCAAATATGCAGAGCATGGTGATTTTTAAGAAAGATATGTCTCATTATAACTTAACTGATTCTAACTTCCACTTACAACTTGTCTCTATCCATGAAATTCAAAAAATTTTAGAGAAATTATTCTCATTGTGTGCACAGAGAAACTGAAGAAGTCAATGACAATACTTGGATTACTCCATGGTCAGTAGTAAAGCCAAATATACATATATATTTTCAGGTCTTTCCAACCTGTTCTTGCTCCCATATTCAAATAACCTAAATGTGCTTTATACTTAGTAGGCATATTTGATAAATGAGTCTTTTTTTGAGCAACCAAAGTTTTTGGTAAACAATTTTGTAGAATTTCAGAAGGACTGAGAAAAATGCTAGAATAAAATCAGGGTGATGAAAATAGGGCAGGATATTTTTAATATTGCTTATATTTGCTTGTTCAAAATGGATACTTTATAATTTAGTAAAATTTAGAGTAAAGGGCACTTGTGTCCCTGAAACTTTATTTTTTTTACTTTTTAAAATAATTTTTAGGTTTATTTATTTATTTTAAAAGAGAGGGGAAGGAAGGAGGACATACAGAATGTTCAGAGACACCTGAAGAAATGCTCAATATCATTAGCTATCAGAGAGATGCAAACTAAAACCACAATGAGATACCACTTTACACCAGTCAGGATGGCTATCATAAATAAAGCAACAAACAACAAATGTTGGAGAGGGTGTAGAGAAAAAAGGTCCTTAGTTCACTGTTGGTGGGATTGTAGACTGGTACAGCCATTATGGAAAACAGTATGGAATTTTCTCAGAAAACTAAAACTCGACCTGCCTTTTGACCCAGCAATTCCACTGCTAGGATTATAACCCGAGAATCCTAAAACATCAATTTCAAAGAACCTATGCACCACAATGTTCATAGCAGCACAATTTACAATAGCCAAGAGTTGGAAACAACCTAGGTGCCCATCAGTAAATGAATGGATCAAAAAATTGTGGTACATATACACAATGGAATTCTATGCAGCAGAGAGAAAGAAGGAGCTCCTACCCTTTGCAACAACATGGATGGAACTGGAAAGCATTATGCTGAGTGAAATAGGCCAGGTGTTGAAAGACAAATACCATATGATCTCACCTTTAACAGGAAGCTAAACAACAAAATAAACAAGCAAGCAGAATAAAAATAAAGACACTGAAATAGAGAACAAGGGGACAGTGACCAGAGGGGAGAGGGAAGGGAAGTTAAGGGGGAAGGGGGGCGGGATTTGGGGGAACAAATGTGAGGGATGCAGGGACAAGGGCTGGGGGGGTGGGGGGAAGGTGGGGAGCGTGGTACCGAGGGGGGGGCTTGGATGGGAGAAATAGACAAAAAACTGTACTTAAAAAATAACTAAATAAAAAAATGAGAAAAAAAAGAGAGAGGAAGGTAGGGAGACAGAGAGGGAGGGAAATCAATCCATTGCACCCCCAACCAGGATGTGGCCTGCAACCCATGCATGTGCCCTGACTAGGAACTGAACCAATGACTTTTTGGTTTACAAGCTGGTACTCAGTCCACTGAGCCACACCAGCCAGGGCTGGCCCCTGAAACTTCAGTGTAACCCTACCAAAATTATATTTTAGGTAGCCAAGTATATGTGACTTCCAACTGCGTTGGATTTATGTCCATAAAAAGTTTAGCCCATAGCCAAATTGTAGAATTCCTAACACTAAACTTGACTTAGTTTGTCAATCTCACCTATTTTCCAATGATGGTTTCTAAACTACTTTATTCATGTAGCAATAATGACTGTGTTTTGGGGGGTGAGGACAGGTATGAGTGGAATGTTGGGTTTATTATTATTATTATTTTTGGCTAAAGTGAGAACATATCTAAGATTTACTTTAAAAAATACATACAAAGTCAGGAAGCAAATTTGAGTACCAGTAATGACTGTGGCAAGTATACAGGGCTTGCTACTTTGCCTTCTATATTTATTAAAAGCAAAGTCTGAGTGATGGCAATATCCAAACCTTCCAAATCCTAAAACTTAGTGCCCTTAACTATTAGTCTCTAAAAGACAACTCTATTTCTTCCTTATTAAGGAAGATTTTCATTTGGGCACAGGGTTGGCAAAACCATTAACTGAAAAAGGAAGACATAATAAGAACATTGTGCTAAAAAGTTCTTTCTCCAGTGCATTACCTGTTCTGCATTGCCAGTGAAGACTCCATCAAGGATAAAGTAAGTCCAGAACAATGGCCATTCACACTCTATGTTTTCAAATAACTTCAGCTCAGCTGGTTCATAGTACAGACGATTGGGGTCCTGGTAAAAGCATAATAAACATGGTCTGTCTTATCACTCCAAAGTCAGACATACATCTTTAGATCCGAGGTATTACAATATAAATTTTCACTATTGATAGTTTACTTCAGAGAAGGCATATCACTTACATACTACTACTTTGCCTTAGCAAGTACATTGTGATGTGACTTCTAACTACTAGAACTGGAATGAATAATAATGAAACTACAGGCACATGTATGAAGTGAGATTAATCTTTAATAAACTTGAATTTGATTTTACACTTCTTAAGTTTTAGAGAGCAGCACAAAATACAAACAGAAATGTTTAGAAAACAGCAAGGGATGAGGGTATGCAATGTAGGAGCACCTAAAGATACAAAGAAAATCTTGGTGAACTTTAAGGGAGAGATCAACAGTAATATAGTCATAGTAAGGAATTTTAAGACCCCACTGTCATCAATAGATAAATCTTCCAGATAAAAAATCATCAAGAAACAGTGACCACAAATGAGACATCGGATTGAATGGATTTAATTTATATTTACAGAACATTTTATCTCAAAGCACCAGAACGTACATCCTTCTCAAGTGTACATGGGACATTCTCAAATATGGACCACATGTTAGGACACAAAATAAATCTAAACAAATTCAATAACACTGAAAATATATTAAGCATTTTCTCAGATCATAATGTCATGAAACTAGAAATCAACTTCAATGAAAAAAACACATCCACATGCATGGAAGCTAAATAGCATGTTATTCAACAATGAATGGGTTATCAACGAGATCAAGGAATAAATAAAAATTATCTGAAAACAAATGAAAATGAACACTCAACAACCCAAAATTTGTGACACAGTGAAACAAGTCCTGGGAGGAAAGTTCATAGCATTATAGGTCTATCTCAGGAAGCAAGAAAAATCTCAAACGATCTAACCCTAGCCTAAAAGAACCAGAAAAAACAAATCACAGAGAGAGTAAAAGGAAGGAAATAATAAAAATTGGAGTAAAATAAATGACATAGACACTTAAAAAGATTTAAAAAACAAAGAGCTGGTTCTTTGAAAAGATAAACAACAGTGATGAACCTTTAATTAGACTCGTCAAGAAAAAAGGACAGAGGACCCAAATAAATAAAATCAGAAATGAAAGAGAAGTAACAACTGATATCACAGAAAGACAAGGCATTGTAAGAAAATACTATGAACAATGATATGCCAACAAACTAGACAAACTAGGCTCAACGGATAAATTTTTAGAACATGCAATCTTCCAAAACTGAATCAATAAGAATCAGAAAACCTGAATAGATCGATTACAACTAATAAAATAACAGCAGTGATTTAAAAAAATCCCAGCAATCAAAATTCCTGGTCCAGATGAATCACAAGTGAATTTTACCAACATTCAAAGAAATAAAACCTATTGTGTCAAATTATTCCAAAACATTCAAGAGAAGGGAAGGCTTCCAAGCTATTTTTTACAAAGCCAGCATTATCCTAATCACAAAACCAGTTAAAGACACTACAAAGAGAAAATTCTAGGCCAATGTCCCTGAGGAATATAAATGCTAAAATCCTCAACAAAATATTAGCAAATTGGATCCATTGATACATTAAAAAGATCATATACACTACAATCAAGTGGAATTTATCTCAAGAATGCAAGGTTAGTACAATATTCACAAATCAATAAATGTAATTCATCATATGAACAAAATGAAGATAAAAATTGCATGATCATATCAATAGATGCAAAAAAAGCATTTGATAAAATCCAGCAACCATTTATGACAAAAACTGTCAGCAAAGTGGGAATACAGATAAAATACCTCAACATAATAAAGGTCATGTATGAAAACCTGCAACAAACATTCTGCTCAGTGGTCAAAAACTAAGAGTTTACCTTAATATCAGTAACAAGATAGGGATGTTTGCTTTTACCTCTCTTATATGACATAGTAGTGGAAGTCCTAGCCACAGCAATCAGATAAGAAGAAGAAATGAACAGCATCCAGAAAGGAGGAAGTAATACTCTCATTATTTTCAGATGACATAATATTATACATAGAATAACCTGAAGACTTCACCAAAAAACTACTAGACCTAAGAAATGAATTTGTCATAGTAGGATACAAAAATAATATTCAAAAATTGATGGCATTTTTATATACCAATATAAACTATCAAAAAGAGAACCTAAGGAAACAATCCCATTTACTATTGCAAAAACAACAAAAATAAAGTACCCAGGAATAAATTTAACCAAGGAGGTAGAAGATCTGTAATCAGAAAACTGTAGGACACTTAAGAAAGAAATTGATGAAGATACAAATAAATGGAAGCATATACCATTTCATGAATTGAAAGAGTTAACATTATTAAAATGTCTATACCACATCAAGCAATCTATAGATTCAATACAATTCCTATTGAAATACCAATGGAATATTGCACCGATTTAGGAAAAATATTTTAAAAATTTACATGAAACCAAAAAAGAATGCAAATAGCCTCAGCAATCTTGAGAAAGAAGATCACAGTTGGACTGATCACTATACTGGATATCAAACTATACTAAAAAGCCACTGTAATCAAACAGCCTGGTACTGGTATAAGAATAGTTATACAGATCAGTGGAACAGAACAGAGAGTGAGAAATCAACCAATGTCTTTATGGTCAATTAATATTTGACAAAGGAAGCAAGAGCATAAAATGGACTAAATATGGTCTCTTCAATAAATGGTGTTGGGAAAACTGGAGGGTACATGCAAAAAAATAAAAGTAGACTAACTTAAAGAATTCATAAGAATAAACTCAAAATGGATACAAGGCTTATATGTAAGTCTCAAAGCCATAAAAATCTTAGAACACACAGGCTGTAAACTATCCAACATCTCACATTAGCAATATTTTTGCTGATATTCCTCCTAGGGCAAGGGAAACAAAGGAAAAAATAAACAAGAATAGCTACCCTATTTTCTGGACTATAAGATGCACATTCCCCCCTCCTCCCCAAATTTGGGAGGAATAATGGTTGTTAATGTTGCTGTTGACTTCTGTTTACATTTACATTGGTAAAATATTATGTTATTTATGTTATTAAATATTTTACTACATTTTTTGCTTCAAAAATTTTTTTCCTATTTTCCTCCTCTAAAACCTAGGTGTGTCTTATGGTCCAAAAATACTGTATATTAAAGTAGAAGGCTTCTGCACAACAAAAGAAACCATCAACAAAGTGAAAAGGGAACCCATTGTATAGGAGAATATATTTGCCTATGATACATTTGATAAGGGATTAATTTCCAAAATATATAAAGAATTTATACAATTCAATACCAGGAAGACAAAGAATCCAGATTTTTAAAAAATGGGCAAGGGACCTGAATAGACACTTCTCCAAAGAGGACATACAAATAGCCAACAGACATGAAAAAATGTTCAATGACACTAATCATCAGAAAGACACAAATTAAAACCAAAATGAGATATTCACTCATACCTGCCAGAATGGTTGCCATCAATAAATCAACAAAGAGTGAGTACCAACAAGGATGTGGAGACAAAGGAACTGTTGGTGGGAATGCAGACTGGTGTAGCCACTGTGGAAAATGGTTCAGAGTTTCCTCAAAAAACTAAAAATGTAACTGCCTTTTGACCCAGCAATCCCAGTTCTGGGAATATATCCTAAGAATCCTGAAACACTAATTCAAAGAATATACATACCCCTATGTTCATTGCAGCCTTATTTACAATAGCCAAGATTTGAAAGCAGCCCAAGTACCCTTCAGCAGATGAGTGGCTAAAAAGCTGTGGTACATTTACACAATAGAATACTACTCAACCATAAAAACAAAGGAAATTTTACCCTTCGCAACAGCATGGATAGACCTGGACAGTATAATGCTAAGAAAAATAAGTCAGTAAGGGAATGATAAATACCACATAATTTCACTTATATGTGGAACCTAATCAATAAAATAAACTGTTGAACAAAATAGAAACAGAGGTGTGGATACATGGACTGAGAGCTATCAGAGGAGAGGAAGGAGGGGGAATGGATGAAAGAAGATGAAGGGATCAGCCAAAGAACATATATGCATAACCCATAGACACAGACAACAGTGTGTTGCGGAAAGTGTGGTGATAGTTAGATGGAGGTGGGCAAAGGGAGAAAAACAAGGACAACTGTAATAGTATAACCAATAAAAATAAAGTTAAAAACATTTGTAAATGACATTTCCTTCAGTACAATTTTTCTCCATTTTCTAAGGTCATAACAAGATAATACTTCTATAATAAAAAATTATAAAGAGCCCTGGCTGGTGTAGCTCAGTGGATTAAGCACAGGCCTGCGAACCAGAGGATTGCGGTTCAATTCCCAGACAGGGCACATGCCTGGGTGGCAGGCCGGTTCCCTGCAGGCCAGTTCCCAGCAGGGGGCGCACAAAGGCAACCATACATTGATGTTTCTGTCCCTCTCTCCTTCCCCTCTAAAGATAAATAAATAAAATCTTTAAAAAATTATAAAGAAACAAAGAGATGAGGGTTAGGAACCATCCTCATGAGGTGATACATGAAGCAAAAATTATATATGCAGTGCCTATACATAATGAATGAATGGCCAAAGAACAGATTCTTGGAAAACCCTCAAAGTTTGGTGAGTGAAGAGCAGA
This sequence comes from Artibeus jamaicensis, assembly GCF_021234435.1. Taxonomy (NCBI): domain Eukaryota; kingdom Metazoa; phylum Chordata; class Mammalia; order Chiroptera; family Phyllostomidae; genus Artibeus; species Artibeus jamaicensis. The sequence continues at coordinate 798,709 of NW_026521496.1, forward strand.
AAGAGGAAAAGAATTAGGGTGGTGCAATGTTGTGAAAACTGAAATAAGAAAAGAGTTTCAAGAATACATAGGGGTAAGTAATACTGATGTGCTACAGAGAAGTCACGTGGAATAAGGATTGAGGAAAGGCTATTGGATCAGTCACTCAGTAGATTATGATAATGTTTCAGAGTATAATTTTAGTAGATTGGTAGGGACAGAAGTCAACAGAGCTAAACAATAAACTTTAAGAGAGGAAGTAGACCACAAGGGTTGAGCTCAATGATCTAAAAAAATTATTATAATGGTTCTCAACCAGCAAATCTAAGCATTGAATGATGTTTATTTTGTCAGTGAAAGTGCTTCTTACTGATCATTCATTCCCGTTAATAATACTTTTCTTTCTTTTTTTTATAAGCCAGGTGGTGAAAGACAAATACCATATGATCTCACCTATAAGTGGTAGGATGGAGCATGGGAGGTGGGGATGGCTGGGGTGTGGGGGAGTGGTGGTGGGGAAAATGGAGACAACTGTACTTGAATAACAATAAAATATTTTTAAATACTTATTTTTCTTAATTGATAATTCCAAGGAGAAATTTTTAAATATATTTTTAAATTTTTCAATTCTCGCCTGAGGACATGATCATTCATTTTAGAGAGAGGGGGAGACATAGAGAGAGATAGAGAGAGAAACATTGATGAGAGGGAGAAACATCAATCAGTTGCCTCCTGTGTGCAGGGATTGAACCCACAACCTAGGTATGTGCCCTGACTGGCAAATGAACTCATAATCTTTTGGTGCACAGGATGATGCTCCAACCAACTGAGCCACCAGGCCAGGACCCAGTGAAAACTTTTAACAAGTGTCACACAAGGAAATTAATTTTTCAAGATCATGAACTGTTTAGAACTAACCAACTGCAAAATGTGAAAGGGAGCCAGAAAGGTCTGATGGAAAGATTTTACCCTATATCATTATTAAACATTTCAGGGGAAGATACTTTGAGACTATGCAAATATTGTGTTTCTGCCTAAGCTTTCATCCACTGATTTCAGCATCTAACCTGAAACTAACCAACTGCAAAAACTGGAAGAACTATACTTCCTCTATTTTATTTAATTCAGAAAAGATGACAAACACAACTTGGCTACTAAGCACAACAAAAGTAGAAAAGAGCAGCTATTGTTATTCTATTCAGTGATTATTTTAAATGCCATGAACAAGGTAAGTATTTTCCCTGAATGAGGCTGCATATAGTAGTGAACGTTTTACCTTGGAATCATTTTGGGGAGAAGAAACCTACCTCTCTAGGAGTTTTATATCCATCTCGAAGAAAGCGACAGCAACCATAACGACCCTAGTAATGCAGAGACAAAAGATCAGAAGAATGCACATTGGTTCAGCCATAAAATTATTCAGAAATACATCATTTGCTGTAACCCTTGTAAATATTTATGCACTCAATATAGGAGCATCTAAATATACAAAGCACATCTTGATGGACAGAAAGAGAGAGACTGACAATAAATAACACAGTCATAGTAGGGGATTTTAACACCACATTGACATCAGTGGACAGATCTTCCAGACAGAAAAGCAACAAGAAAAGAGTGGCCTTAAATAACACATCAGTCATATGGATTTAATTGATTTTAAATTTATTTTTCACCCCGATATTCATTGCAGCATTATTTAAAGTAGCCAAGCTGCGGAAGCACCCAAGTGCCCATCAATAAATGAGTGGATAAAAAAAGCTGTAGTACAAAAAAAGAAAAGCTGTAGTACATATATACAATGGAGTACTACTCAGCCATAAAAAAGAATAAAATCTTACCATTTGCTACAGCAAATGGATGGTCCAAATGGATGGACCTAGAGGGTATTATGCTAAGTGAAATAATTCAGTCTTAAACAAATACCAAATAATTTCACTTATATGTGGCATCTATAGAACAACATAAACAATAAAATAGAAACAGACTCATAGATACAGAGAACAGATTGATGGTTACCGGATGGGAGGGATTTTGGGAGACTGGATGAAAAATGTGAAGGGACTGAGAAGTATAGACTGGTGGTCACAAAATAGTCATAGGGATGTAAAGCACAGCATAAAGAATATGTTATACTAACTATGTATGGTGCCAGGTGGGTACTGGGAATGTCAGGGGGAACACTTTGTAAATTATATGATTGTTTAACCACTATGAACCTGAAACTTATATTCAGAATAATATTGAATATAAACTGTAATTGAAAAATAAAAATGAAATACATCTTTTGCAACAGCTACATGTGCCAACCTATCACCAATACAAACACAATAATTAAAAAAAACAATAATCTCCTTTTGTTTTTATTCTGCTTGCTTGTTTGTTTTCTTGTTTAGCTTCCTGTTAAAGGTGAGATCATATGGTATTTGTCTTTCAACACCTGGCCTATTAAGCAAATATGAAGGACACAGGGATGAGAACTGGGGGGGATGGAAATGGGAGGGAGGTGGGGAGCACGGGATGAGGGGGCTGGGATGGGAGAAACAGGCAAAAAACTGTACTTGAAAGATAACTAAATAAAATTATTGAGATAAATAAATAAATAAAATTAAAAACCCCAATAATCTGGAGATCCAAGATGATGGAGGAGTGGAAGTTACATTAACCTTCTCCCAGAACCAATCTGGAAGTACAACTAAACTGTGGAGGAATCATCCAGAATAAACAAATGAACAATAGTGAGAGAAAAGCCTTATAGCCATGGACAGACAGAAGAAACAGCTTCAGCAAAACCCAACTGGTACGGAAACTGGAGGAAACACCAGAGGGATGGCTGGGTGCCCACAGGTGGCAGCTGAAGAGCCAGAGGAATATTTAAGCAGCCAGCTGGATTCCCCTAAGAGGTGTGGGGTCTAAACCCTAAGCTGGGATCTCCAGCTTAGAGAACCAGAGCCCGAAAAGTATACAGATAACATCCAGAGATGGACAGCTGGAGAGGCAAAGAGCTGTTTAAAGGGTCAACACATACATTTTCATCTGCAGCCACTTACCCTGGGCTCTGGCAAAGGGTGGGGCAAAGTGGGCTAGAGACGCCTGTGGAGAGACTGGGGACAGAAGCTTTGGGGAGAGAAGTCACTGAGTAGCTGTCAGGTTCTGGTGCTGAGTCATCCCCCATATGGGCGCAGTCATAGTGCTCAGGCAGACTACTCCCCTTCAAGTTGCAGCAGTCTGACGGAAAGCAATAGCTCCCACCCCAGGAGGGATTCTGTCCTGCCCTGTGGTGTTTAAGCCTGACTACTGAGTGCAGATTGACTAGACTAACAACTGAAGGAGTCAGCCACAGACAGTAGATCCCTGGTAGTCTCCAACAGGCTGCCTGAGGCCAGACAAGATCACCATCTGACATCACCAGAGGCAGATCCAGAAAACAATAATAGTAAATACCAGATGCTACTGAGACGAAATCCACCATGGTCTTTCCCTTATTTGTGATATTTTCTTTCCTACATAGCTTGGTAACATTCATTTTTTTGTCTTCAAGTTTGTGTATATGAAGTGACTAGATTTTATATTATAGTTTATTTCAATTAATACGTTGCTCCTCCCTTCTCTTACCCCATTTTACCTTCTTCTTGCCTCTTATTATTTTCATTTGAAACTTTGTTTTCTCTCTTGCTACAACCTGTTTCCATTCTGCACTCTTAATATTTCTCCCCCATCCAGCCTCACAAAACCAATTTTTTTGTCAGTGGTAATCTCAAATACTTTTTCCCATTTCTAAAATATCTGCATTCTCTTTCCACCTTTAGCAACCTTTGTTCATTGGTTATGAATAGGGTTGTTGAATTTTTTCAATTTTATCTCTAGATCTTCACTATTTTTTTATTTCAAATCCCAAAGTTTACTGTTCCCCTCTCTTACTCTTTTTTGGTCTCAAATTTTAATTTTTTCCTGGGTTAGCCTATTTTTTCTTTTTTCTCTTTCATCCTGTCCATTTTTCTTCTTGTTTCTTTTTCCTTTCATCTCAAATTTTAATCTTTCCCTGTCTTAGCCCAGTTTTCATTCCTTTCTCTTAGTGTTCACTCTCCCTCTATAATCTCAAATTCACTTCCCTTTCCTCTAGACATTTCTTAAGCTTTTCTTTCTTTTTGTCCTCTTATTCCCATTTTACCTATATTAATTTTAGTTTATTTGTTGTTGATAGTGCTGGGGTGTATCTTTCTCTCCAGTTTGGTTCCTTATTTATTTATTTACCTTTTTCTTTCTCTCACTTTATTTTCTTTTAATTTCTGTTTAAACCTAATACTATACGCTTCCCTTCTCTTATCCCATTCTGCCTTGTTCATTCCCTTTTCATGATGTAAATTTTATTTTCTTTCTTCACATTGCTCCAATTCCCTACTCTTATTAGGGCTCCTCCCTCTACCCTCTCAAAATCATTTTTCTTTTAGTAGGTCATCTTGTAACAGGGCACAACCAAGAGGGGGGCCCCAGAAAAGGATTTGGGATGGGGTCCAGAGCTCAGGGTGTCCAGGAAATATTAAGATGTCCTCACCCCCCCCAGGGGGAAGGGACAAATGGAGCAGAGCCATTGAGAATTGTTTTGCATAGCAACAGTTTCGAAGCTAACCTCTGGAATGGTCATTTAACACATCTATAACATTTAACTGGTTTCATAGATATGTTAAATAGCTGTGGCCATGCTTTGAGCCAGGGAGAAGGGAGTGGCTTCTACCCAGGATGTAACTGGGGCTGGTCCCCTGAGTTACAGCGCCTGCGTGAGAGCTTGGAGTTGATTGGCTTCACATCATGGAGCCACACTTGCCCAGACTCACTATGGCAGCCCAGTAAAGCTGGGAGGGTATGGGAATCCTGGCAGGTGTAACTGATTGTAGGAGGAGTTGGAAATGGGACTGCAAAGGAGGACTGGTGCAGAGATTTAAACCCAGACATGGCAGCCATTGAGGAGAGAGACACACGGTTTGGGGCAGAGTGAGGACCCCTGCAACCATGAAAGAGAGAGCCATGCAGTTTTGGGGAGAGTAAGGACCCCCTCTTGCCCATGTGAAAGAGAACCACGCACTTTGCCAGAATGGGGACCTCTGCAGCCAGGTAAAGAAGAAAGCTACACACTTTTGTTCAGAGTGCTGACCCCTGCAGCTTTGGCAGAAGAGGCCCATGTGGTTTTGGGGTGCTCCCTTTGGCCACGTGGCCTGGGAAGCAGGAGAGACTTTGACCAGAAAAATGGGTACAAAAAACTCCTGACAGTGGACTGTGAGAGGGTGCCGCATGACTTTGGATTAACTGGAGATCCTGCCTGGACGGCGACACAGCTGACAGTACCAGCAGCATGAAACACAGATATGTGCTTCTTTTCCTGAGATACAGTACCCCGAATTAGGGCAGGGGGAGAAGGAAGCACTGTGGGCATCTGTGGTTATCCTAAAGGACTTTGATATTTTTATGGGGACATCGGGTCACTACTTTAAGTCTGTACAGCTTTAAATAAACCTTTCCTTTCCTTTTCACAAATCTCTGGCATTGAGAGATGTCTTTCCTCTGACGACAGACAGACGAGCCCAGTAGCTATTAGTATACCGTCCTCGGAAGGTGCCCCTGTTGTTCTGTAGCAGTTTTTGGCATCCCTCGGTGGGCCAAATATTGCCCCCCTTGGACCTCTGCTCAGTAACAATCTCATATTCACTCTCCTTTCTTATAATAGTCTTAATCTCTTTACACCCTTATTAATACTGGTTCATTTGCTATTGATAGTGGATTGCTAGTGAAAGTTATATTTGTGGGTGTGGGTTTGTTTCCTGGGCTTCGTGGTTTTGTTCTGGCAGTAGCTGCACAAAAGCATACAAGATGTGGTAGGTGGAGTGACCCTCAGTCAAATACCTGGTGGGAAGGACCCACCAAAAAATGACCCAACAACAATCAAAACCCAGTTACATCCCAGTTATAAAACCCAGTTATATTGGCCCAGAGAGCCAACATAAATGTCATAAAAAGTATCCTCAGAGCATCAAGTTCAGGAAATCAAGGAGACTGTACCACTGAATAGCACAGGTTGGATACCATAGAAGTTCACATCCCAAATACAGGGAGTTAAAGCAGACCAATTTAAGAAGTAGAAGCAAACAAGAAGAGCTTCCCCTAAAATGGAGAGACAAAGAAACAACCCACAATTGAAAGGAAAAGAGAAATCCCCAGAAAGAGTGCTAAATGAAGCAGAGGCAAGTAAGCTATCAGACATTGAGCTCAAAACAACAGTTATAAAGAAGTCCAATGAGCTCAGTGAGAATTACAGAGAACTACAGGGAAGCTACAAGGAACTTACTGTAAAATAATCAGAAGGGAAAATGACATAGAAACTATCAATAAGAGCCATGAGGAAATGAAGAATATAGGAGAAGGAATTAAAAGCAGGCTTTATAAAGTGTAGGACTGAATGAGCGAGCTAGAAGACAAAGTCGAAAAAATTTCCCGGAAAGGGCAAGAAGAGGGAAAAAGACTCAAAAAGAACAAAGAGGGGTTAAGGGAGCTGCCAGACAACATGAAACATATTAATATCCATATAATAAGATACCAGAAGGAGAAGAGGAGGAGCAGGGATAGAAAACATGTTTGAAAAAGTAATGGCAGAAAATTTCACTTGAGAGCAAGAAGTAAACCCCAAAAAGTATCTATACATGCCATTATCCACTATTTACCATGCCCTTTCTGTGAGCAGTAGCACAGAATCATCACCTATAAACCTATCCTGAGAAATTTTTCCAAGTATTTTTGCTTACAAACTGAACAATGCAAGAGAGTGTTTGTGACCTCTTTTTTCCCATTAATGTTCAAAAATTGGAAAAGGACATAGGAAGCCCAATACTCTTAAATTATGACAAGCCCCAAAAAGGTTTTTCTTTTCTCTGTAACATGAAATAAAGCCTCACATAGCAAAGTCAATTAAATAAATTGTTTTGGCTATAGAATAAAAAAATGTCAACCCAGTAAAAGAAAGCCAAGATATCCTACAGGCATTCCAAATTTTATAAGAAATAGAAAGTCTACCCCCAAATCCCATGGAATGAAAAGCATGTATTTTATAACTAATGAGAAAACAATCAGGTAACATTGAATTTATGAGAAATACACAGAGACTCACAGATGATGCAGTCTAGCCCTTCACTTTACAGAAAAGGTCACTGAGTCCCAGGAAATAACAGCAACACACTGGCTGCCTCACACAGAGTAAATGGCAGAATCAGAGCTAGAACTCAGGTGTCCGGATGCCCCTTACACAGCTCTATCTACTCCACCACATTATTCTCTTAATCCAGGCACCAGACACCACGTCAAGAGACTCCATCTTTTAAATGTTTTTGAGTTCCAAAGATGTCTGCTTTTAAAACAAAAGTGTCCCCTCAAACAAATCCCAAGCCATTATATTTTTCTCTTAACCCTTGAGAAAGTGAATTTGCATTCTCTTCCAGGGCCAGGGTTTGAGGGAAGCCATATTCATAAGATGGCAGTGTTATAAAGTACTTTCTTCAGGAATAAGAAAGAGAACGAGAATAAAAGAAGAAGAAAAGGCAGAGCCTGTAAGAAATGAAACAGAATCCAGTACCTGTACTTGGGTGCAAGATCCAGAACTCACCTTCTTCTTTTTACAGTCTAAGTTTCCTCCCAAGAAGCACTCACCAACCCGACACCAACACTTTTATTTTTAATTAAATTTATTGGGATGATAGTGGCTAATAAGATCATACAGGTTTAAAGTGTACATTTCTGTGATGAACGATCTGTATCTTGCATTGTGCACCTACCACTCAAAGTCAAATCATCTTCCATCACCATATATTTGGCCCTCTTTACCCTTTACTACTCCCCCATGCCACTTCCCTCTGGTAACTGCCATACTGGTGTCTGTGTCTATGAGTTTTAGGAAAAAAATAAACTCACTTTCCTTTCTTCCATTTATTTTCCAGCTGCCATTTAGGAGGCCTAAGTACATGCATGCCTGTACTGGGACAACAATGCCATTTCCCTTCAGCCTTTCTGCTCTCTTAGCTTTGGTTTTGCAGGTGCTCAGTAGGTGTTGGTACCTGCATGTGGGCCACGTAGGTTCAGGCATCTTGAGTGGTCCAAAAATAGCACACAGCTCCATATGTCTATAATAGCAACCTGCTGGCATTGGAATACAGTGCTGATATTTTTTCATACATACCCACTCTTTAGGGCACAAACACTCCTCTCCTTTCAAATTTACTTCCTTAGATGTCCTTATTAGTCTATCTTTAGAAGACTAGATCATCATGCAGGCGACACAATATTTAGAGGAAGTGGGTTTCTATTGGGGTTTCTGGATTCTTCTGGGTTCATGGTCAATCTTAATTAAACAATCACCAGTCAGGAGGGCTTTACTCACCTCCCAGACTGCCCTACAATCAGCAAGTTCATCTTGTCTCGTCACTGTTACTTCAGTCACCACCCTGCAGATTACCCATTATTACCTAGACCCCTGTCTACATCCTGTCCTACACATAACAAAATTAGACCCAACTCTCCCCATCTTCAAAAGCCCTTCTTTTCTGCCCTTTGTATCTCATAGTCGATCATTAACAAACTTTCCAGTAGCTTCAAATTCTTCTGTCAGTATTTCATTTCTGTTTTATGAATGCAATATGGCTATGCCTTAAGGAAATCACTTCTCCTACAGTCATCTGAAGTAAACATTAGTTTTCCTCAGAAGCCCCAGGGAGTAGAGGCAGAAGAGGGGGCTGGTTTGCTCCTTATTGTTGCTTCCAAACCATTTCTGCTCCTTTCTCCTTCAGAATCCAGATTTCATTTCTAGTTCATTCTATTACACAATATCATGTGATACCCCTCCTTATGTCTTCTTCATTCTTATACACTTTAACTTCCCAGTTACTTTCTGTCACAATTTTGGCAACTTCAACATCTATTATCCATGTGTATATTAACCCAACATTTTGGCTTTGCAAAACTTTCATGTTCTCTCATCTCCTATGATATTTTTCTCCTATTACATTTAAGCCACTATCTTTAATGCTCATGCTTTAGACTTTGACATTTCCTCAAATTGAAGCAACTTTTAAATCTTGATTTTAAGGTGTACATCTTGAGCTATAGCTGAGTATTCTTCCTGCCAAAGTGCCTCCCTCACATGTACACACACACACACACAAACACCTCCAACAGTTCTTCAACTTTGAACTCCAATGTATGAACTTCACTACATCTCACAATTAATCACCCTTTTTATTTCTCATCTCCTCATTCCTAACCAATTTATAGTTCACAGTCTATTATTATTATCACTCATTTTCATAAACTTTCATCTCCCTGCCTACTTTCCACTATGGTAATTTCTTGGCAAAAGTACAACCCTTCTTAAACCTAGCTATCTACCTACTTTGTTCCTGTATGTAAATGATAAATTTTGCTATAGAAATTTACAAGACTGAACTGCCTGATCTCACCTTAAGTTTTTGACCACATATCTCAAATCAGCAATCCTCTCATATTATATGCCGATTTCCATTTATTCAAAATGAATAATCAATACTTATCCTCTCAGTTTCTCAAAACCCCACCCTCACTCCTGACATTTTATAACCTTATCTTATTCTTCACTGGAAAAAAAATAAAGAAGCATCGAGAATGTCCTTATGCCTTCCTCAGGAAATCCACTGTATTAACCACATTTATAACTATACCATGATTATTTCCTTCTCTTCTGTACAACATATAAATATTACCTGTCCTCAAGTAAGGCTAACTCTTGCAGATTTACTATACATCCCATCTACTGGTTCTCTGAATACCCCTCTTGCAGTCTCAATATTTCTTCTTCTGCAGTTATCCCCTTGATGTTTTATTTCATCAATTTCATTGAATAATTTATATCAGCATACAGATGTGAGTAAAATCTATCCTTTTAAAAATTTACTTTTGGTATCAAATTCTCCTCTAGGTATAATCCCATATTTCTCCCCTCCTCTCCTTAGCCCCAACCGTCTCAAAAGAAAATGTCTATCCACATCCACTTCCTCCCATCACATCACCTTCTTAATACACATCATTCAGGTTCATATTAAATCTTTCTCACTCTTTTAATCTTTTTTTCAAAGTTACCAATTGCCTCCATATTATCGACTTCAATAATCACTTGTTTGTTCTCATCTATGAAGAGTATTTAATAAAGTTGACCATTTTCCTCTTTAAAATATTACATGCCTAAAATATTATTGCTTTTGTAGTGCTTCATTCACCTGATTTTTTCCCTCCTGTTTAAAATTTTGGGTTATATACCTAGAAGTGGAACTGCTGGGCAGTATAGGAAGTCTATGCTTAAATTGTTAAGGAACTGCCAAATGATTTTCTAGAGACAGCACCATTTTATGTTCCCTCTAGAAGTGTATGAGGGTCCCAATTCATCCATATGCTTGTTATTTTGTTATTTCTTTGGTTAAAGCCTTCCAAGTAGGTGTGCCGTGGTATTTCATTGTGGTTTTGATTTGCATTTTCCTAGTGACTAATGATATGGAGCATATTTTCATGTGGTTTTTTTTTTGGATATTTGTATATCTTAATTGGGGAAATGTCTATTCAAATCTTTTTACCTAATTTTAAATTGGGTAATAAGTATTTCTGTTGTTGAGTTGTAAGAGTCCTTTCTATATTCTGGATACTAGACCTTTACCAAATATATGATTTTCAAACATTTTCTCTCTTTCTTTGGGGTGCCTATTCACCTTTTTATGGTATTTCTTGTAGAATAAATAATTTAAAAAATTTTACAGTCCAATTTCCTCTTTGTTGCTTGCATTTTTGGTGTTGAATCTAAGAACCCACTGCTCAACCAAGTCCTATATATTTCTGATCTCCATAACTGACAAAAAAACTTCAAACCACTCTATTCAAAAGATATATTTGTGCTGACTTACCCTGTGCCCAATCCTGCTCTAACTATGGGGATAGCGATGAACAGGACAGTGGTGACAGAGATTGCTAGCTGGTTTCCAATCTTCAGGTTCTCCTCTTCTGGGTTAGACTACATTTCTCCTTTTATATGGCAGTTGGGTGTAGCTGTGTGGATTTTTTTTTTTTTGCAATGACCTGAGCAGGAGGAATTCATGCCCAAGTTGAGCCTAGCCTATAAATGTTCCCATGTGTCCTGCACCATGGTCTTTTCTTTTTCTGTCATTAGAATGGAGATAGCCACAGGAATCCCAGAAGAGCTGGCAAAAAGTGCTATTTTGTCACTAACATTAATAGGGTTGTGATGAAGATTAAATAGGGACACGAATATATAGTATAATTTCTACACAGAGTTGGTGATCAATAAATGTTTATTATTATTATTATTATTACAATCTTTTAAAATTTTATTTAATTGTTGTTCAAGTACAGTTTTCTGTCTTTTACTTCCATCCCAGCCCCCCCCACTGCAGTCTTTGTGTGCTACAGTAATCACCTGGAATAGGAAAACTGTTAAGAAACCCCACATTATTCAGCAGATAGCATAATTATGTCTGCTATCTTGTAGAAAGAGTGTCAGACTTTTTTTGATGCTAGCAGTCTTTTCTCTTTCTACAGTTTCTCTGTTGATAGAACCAAGATAATTCTAAGCCACTTTAGATAATATTTAAAGGGCCACAATTTGATAAATGCTTATTGACTGGAAAGCAGCTTAAGCTGAAACAATACAAGAAGGTTAGTTTTAAGGGTTATGAGAATTCTAAATTGTGCTGAAACATCTTGCATTTACACAACACTACTCCATAAGAGAACCCCACCATTCCCTCTTCTCTGCCTTGCCTATGTCCGATAAGAAAGCCCAGGTAGACTTTTCTGTGGGGCCAGCAGGGAGTTCAAACCATGCAAAACCTAACCTGTATGGAATACAGATTCTCATTCCAGGTTCATCCTCTTACCACCATAAAGCCAAGTCTCCTTTCTCTGCTCCCTCAAGCCATTCATTTTCATTTTAAATTATAGTTGACATTGACCATTAGTTCATATTAGTTGCAAGTGTATCTCAAACTATTCTTGAACCTGCTTGAGAGCTTCCCCCCTCTCCCCAGAGAGCCTCATTATGTGAGTAATAAACTTTCACACTCTTGGTGCCTGTGTCATCAGTCTTGACATCCAAACCTGCCTCTGTGGGGTGATCACAACAATTGGCCCTGTGAGCAAGACATCAAGGTACTGTCCACTACCACTGGGCCTCTTGCTTGTCTTGCTTTTGCTTCCTAACTAGCCCTGCTGTGCACTGGTAGGTATGCACTCTGAGCTACTGCCTGCTGGCTGACTTGTACTTTCAACTACTTTTCTTTGTGCTGCATTATGAGTCTTATGAGGCATCTGCTAAAGATCTAACTCACATAAGTCAGTTTAGCAAATTGAAAAATAGTGACAGGAGGCCTCCTTAAAGTAGTCCTCAATTATGTGTCTCAAACTAGACCTATTTGTGCATCTCGGATTGAAGCATACATTTTGATTCCAAAACAAGATATGGTTGACACTATGCCTAAGGGGACTCTTACCTTGTGAACATTTGTTGTATCTTAACCAGTTGTTGGCTCCCTTTCTAGACAGAGGTTGGTTGGCGAGTCTGTTCAATACACTGGTGCACTGGGCAGTGACTCGAGGAGGAAGAGCCATTACTATGTGGGATGGTGAAGTCACACCCCTAAAAGCAGAGACTCACTAGAATCTTACAAAATGCTTCTGCTGCTGCTGCCTGTGCCTCTGTCTCTCACACACACACACACACACACACACACACACACACACACACACACACAGGGTCTTGATCCTCAGCTCTAGAGAGAAACATCCATAGCATCCCTGTGACAAAGCCAACAGATGAATTCAACCATTGCCATGGGGAAGGACCATAACCCTGATGACAATGACTCAGTTTGGGGTTCTCTGGAGAAAAGGGTTATAAATGTGAGGGGAGTAGAGAAGAAAACCATTGAAGTATATCCAGTAAACAAATAAACACATGCACGCACCAAATACAACCTGGAAAGTTGTCTGGAAGAGCCAAGTGTAGGAGGGAAGTATGATAATTCATTCCTTTACTGAAACTTAAATGTCAGTATTTAGCTCTGTGGGATTTTAGGTAAGATATCCAAAATACTAGGTAGCAATATATAAAGAATTCAGATGACTCAACACCAGAAAAACAAACAATCCAATTATAAAATGGGCAAAGGACCTGAATAGGTCCACTTTTCCAAGGAGGACATACAGATGTCCGATAAGATACATGAAAAGATGCTCAACTTCACTAGCCATCAGAGAGATGCAAATTAAAACCACAATGTGATATCACCTTACATGTATCATATCGGCTATCATTAATAAATCAAAAAACAAGTGTTGTCAAGAATGTGGAGAAAGGGAACCCTGGTGCACTGCTGGTGGGAATGCAACTGGTGCAGCCATTGTGGAAAACAACAAGGAATTTCCTCAAAAAACTAAAAATGGAACTGCCTTTTGACCAGACAACTCCACTGCTGGGAATATATGCCAAGAATCTGAAGTCACAAATTCAAAAGAATTTATGCATCCCTGTGTTCACAGTGGTGCTATTTACAATTGTCAAGTTCTAGAAACAGCCCAAGTGCCCATGAAGAGATGAATGAACAAAAAAACTGTGGGACATTTATACAAAGGAATACTATGCAGCAGAAAAAAATAAGGGACTCCTACCATTTGCAACAGCATGGATAGAACTGGAGAATATTATGCTAAGTGAAGTAAGCCAGTCAATGAAAGACAAATACCATTAGATATCCCCTGTAAGTGGAATCTAAGGAACAAAATAGAACCACAGGCATGGAAACATTTCAGCAGACTGAAAGTAACCAGAGGTGAGGAGGGGAACAATGATGGAAAGAAGGGGAAGGGACTAGTTGTATGAATGACCCATGGACTTGAACAACAGTGTGAGAATTGACTGTGGGAGCAAAGCAGAAAAAAATGGGACAACTGTAATAGAATAACAAAAAATGATTTAAAAACAAAGCAAAATACTAGGTAGGTATTGTGCTGCATTATTCACAATAGCTAATATAAATGTGAGTGTCCATCCATAGATGGATGGATAAAGAAGATGTTATATACACACAGGCACACACTGCATTGTATCACTTATATGTGGAATATTTAGAAAAGAAAAAGTCAAACTCATTGAAACAGAGAACAGAAAAGTGTTAGCCAGGGCTTGAGGGGTGGAGGGAAATGGGAAGAGCTTCATAAAAGGTGCAAACCTTCATGTATAATATCAATAACATCTGACGATTTAATGTTAAAAAATACAACAAATGAAGCAAACTCTGAACGTTCTCAAAAACAAGAATTCTAAAAACTGTGACAGCCCAGAGGAGCCTAATGAGGCACGCCCACATGACTAAATGTCATATGTATCCTGGATGGGATCCTGGGACAGAAAAGGCACACTAAGCCAAAACTAAGGAAATCTGAATAAAGCACGGACTTAAATGAATAACTGTTTCACTGTTGTTCACACATGTAACAAATGCACCACACTAATGCAAGATGTTAATAATAAGGGAAATCGGGTGTGGGGGGTGTGAGTATTACCTTCACAGTTTTTCTATGTTCTAAAATAAAATGTGTACTAAAAACTCACAAAATACTAGACAATGATGAGAGCTGGGAGACAACAGAATGAATCCATTAATGGACATGGCTGTGGGGAGTGGCTTAGAGGAAACCCCCTCTCCCTGCCACGGGCACCACAGCCACTGACCTAGAGGAAGAGCGAGAGGTCAGTTTGGGAAAGCCCTCAGGGGGTGTGGAAGAAGCTCCACCTTTCTCTAACCAGAGCAGCTAGACTCCTCTGCACCCTCCCCCCCCCTCCTGGATTGTGAAGCCCGGGCCTCTGTGATGTCACTCAATACCATGGTTAGCACTTACGGAAGGAATTTCTTGATGGCCAATCACAGATGAGGGTGTGGCTCCTCATTTTCCTGGAGGGTATAAATAGCGGTGGTGGGGAGCCCCAGAGCCCAGAGCGGGGCACTAGTACTACCAAAAGACCAAAGAAACTCACAAAACGATGGAATCTGGTTCAGATGAAAAGAGACCAACTCCAGGCGCGGATGAAGACAGACCAGCTCCAGGCGCGGATGAAGACAGACCAGCTCCAGGCCCTCATAAACAGACACCAACACCAAGCACCGATGAGGAGAGACCAGGACCAAGCACCGATGAGGAGAGACCAGGACCAAGCCCCAATGAGGAGAGACCAGGACCAAGCCCCGATGAGGAGAGACCAGGACCAAGCACCTCAATGAAGAGAAAGAGCGACTCCCAACTCCCTGAAGAAAGGGAGAAGAAGGTGAGACTACCTACCCTACTCACACGCCTCCTCTTCTTCCCCAGGGATGCCCCACACAAGACTTTGCCCTGCCCGTGCGGGGGACAAACCCCTCCCTCAATTCACTCTCATTCCCTTACAACCCCATTCTTACTTGTTTCCCACCCTCTTCCGGCAAACCAAAGTCTTTCTGGGTTTCTCTTGTTTCCCTACTAGGTACTGAAGTTAACGGAGAAGGTAACAGCAACCCTCCGGCTGACTGAAGAAAAACATAAGGGAGGGGAAATGCCGAACATAATCATCTTCTGCTCCACGCAGGGTAAAAAAAGTCAGCGAAAATCAGCCAAAAATGGAAGAGGAAGATCAGGAGTATCCTGCCTCTGTAAGTGAGGATTCTGCCTCTGGAAGGGAGGAGTCTCCCTTTGCAAGTGAGGAGGAGTATCTCCCTGAAAGTGAGGAGTCTCCCTCGGAAAGTGAGGAGTCTCCCACCGAAAGTGACGAGTCTCCTTCTGAAAGTGACGAGTCTGTATCCGCCCTGTATGAACCAGAACCTGAAGACCCTTAAATACATGCAGCCTCCCCCCCCCCAAAAATGCTGGAGGAATGGTCCTTCATGCAGAGGTCAAACTGGACCAAATGAAGTAACTCTGTTAATGATTAAAATACTAGCATGTGTGGAAAGGAAATGTGTGTGTATCTCTGTGCGTTCTGGGAAGATGGGGAGGGAGCAAAGGAAGGGGCAAGTTCCTTGGGAGAAGGGAGGGAGGGAGAATCCTGCAAGTTTGGGGACTAGGCCAGCCGGTCCACAGTGAGCCAGACACTGAGAGTAAGGACTAGGTGACAACTGAAGATGATTTTTTCCAGAACACTTTCTCATACTGGCAAGGATGGAAAGAACTTGGTGTTTGGTTTGTCTTCCGTACCAGGGGAGGGTGGCAGTGTGTGATAATGAATCCGATTCCATTTTAAATGTTAGACCATTTTAAAGATTTTATTTATTTATTTATTTATTTATTTATTTATTTATTTATTTATTTAAGAGGGGAAGGGAGGAAGAAAGAGAGGGAGAGAAACATGAATGTGTGTTGCCTCTCGTAAGCCCCCTACTGGGGACCTGGCCCACAACCCAGACATGTGCCCTGACTGGGAATCGAACTGATGACCCTTTGGTTTGCAGGCTGGTGCTCAATCCACTGAGCCACACCAATCAGGGCTAGATATTAGATTATTGACAGCTTTCAGTCTCACTCCTTCCACTTCTGGCCCACATTTAGACAAGCTGATTTTTTTTTTTAAAAACAGGGAGTTACTGAGCATAAAATAGAAACAGATATGCCTAAGCTTAACCACTGGAACTGATGTCTTGTCTACATTCCTCATAGCCAAAGCACTCATTGCCCTTAAAATATCTGTTAGGGCATATGGACAATCTGACCCAATAAGTAATAAAATCAAGTATTTTGCCCTTACAGTAAGCTTGAAAAAATATACCCTGTAGACCTTCCTCCTTACTCATAAAATGAATAACTCCTTCCACCATAGTTAAAAAAGGGCCTTCACAGAGTGAAACCCATTATATGAGACCTATTTACAGAAGGTATAATTATCCCCACTGCTTCTGAATCTAACAGCCAAATCTGACTTGCTCTTCAACCTGAAAACCATGAATGGGGCCTCAGTGTGAATTTTCATACTCTTAGTGTCAGGGTTCCACCCATTAGGGGTCCATATCTCATATTATTTAAGTTACTGATTCCATGCAATAGCAAACTGGTAAATACTCTGCAGTCACAGCAAAGTGTTTGACTGACTGACATGCTCTTCTCAGTGCCTATTTCAACAGCCTCTCACTACACTTAACCTTCATTTTTCTGAGACATAACACACCTTCACTTGGGTACTCATTGGGACACCTCTCCACACTCCCCTAATCTCACATAACCTTTGCCAACAATATATAACCACATCTAGCTCTTTCCAGGTGCACAGGTATGACATTACACTGATGACACCTCCTTTGAGGAGATTCATGACACACTTATTCTGGACACTAAAACAGAGGAGTTCACAAAAAGGGGATGACCCATTAATGCCACACATAGTACCAGGCCCTGCCACCTCAGTCACCTTTTTGAAAATCATTAGTTAGACTGAGGGTTGCTCTAATCCTGAATGTATCAGGAAACAGCTTTGATCCTTTTTAGTACCCACATTATTAAAAGAAACTCACCATCTTAGACATTTTTGCATTATGGAAGTGGCATTCCTCATATACAAATTTTGTTTTAGTTACTTTGCAGATAGGCCCACCTTGAACAGAAGTCCTTGCAACACTGGGCTCTAAAATCTGTCTAAATGACCATAGACAGTCACTCCTGTTAGGGCCTTCTAGAAACTCCTTCACTGCAGAGGTTTAGCAACCTTCTCTCAGACCTCTTGGAGCCCCTGGACCATCCACAATAGCCACTGGTTGCCAATGAGCTTCTTATACAAGGGGCTGCCCTCCTCGACCCAATGATATATGCCATTAGTGTGGCAAATGAGGCCACATACTGGACTTTGTTACAAATAGAGGCTTTCTCTGGCCCTGAATCTGTAATCCCTTATAACTAGATCCCCATTATACTTTGACCATAGAGGCAGCATTCTGCAAGCTCAGCATGGCTAGTTAGGTGCCCTTGCCACAGAATGGAACTGGAACTAGGTCCTATGCATTCACTGTCTACAGGAGAACATAATTCCCCATATGCCCAGTCTCTTTCCATGTGACACAGTGCTGGCAGAGGTTATCTTTTAGAACCCCTAGACACCTAGGGAGCCTCTTAGGACCATCAGAGTGAATACCAAACGGAGTCCATTCACTGAAGCAATGATTTCATCAGTCACACATAAAGGAACTTGCTTGAAATCTGCTGCTTTTTATCCCTTAAGCAGGATGTTCCTGGTAAAGGACAGAACTGAGGGTCAGCTCAATTGGCTGAACTTTAGTAAGACATGTTAGACAAGACGCCTTGGCCAACAGTTGGCTTCATGTATACATTTTTATAGCTCTTTGGAAAACTCTATCAGTATTGAACATTCAAGCATATTTTTCACACTGAAATATATTCATTCATTCATTCATTTCCTCAACACATACTGAGCCTATTTTGTGAACCAGGCCTGTGCAGCAATGTGGACAATACAGAGCTTATGGTTCTAGTAGTGACCACAGCAGCCTACTCCAGAAGGGTGACAGTGTATAAAGTGGCCAGCATCTTGACAGAGACACAAGGAATGCATCCAGTTATTCAAGAAAAACAAAGATATTATCTCCAACTTGGATAATCCAATAGCATTAGAATTTTGAACTGTGGTTTGAAGAACTGACAGCATCTGGACATGGAAAGATGGGCATTGAAAATAGGTGAGATAGGGCTTTCCAAGTGGAAGAAATAGCATGGATGCAGGATCATGTAAATCAAAGACCCAGCAATTGGATGAATGGCAAAGTTTATATGAGATGTATTTTAAGTCAAAACAAATACTAAAGATACATTCTCATCTAGAGGAAAAGTCACACACATCCAGGAAGCACAGAGGGGCCCAATCAAGATGAACCCAGAGAGGCCAACTCTAAGACACATCATAATTAAAATGGCAAAATTAAAAGACAAAGAGAGAAAGCTCCCATAAGGCTATCAGCTGATTTCTCAACAGAAACACTACAAGCCAGAAGAGAATGGCAAGAAATATTCTAAATAATTAAAAGCAAAGGCCTGCAACCAAGACTACTCTACCCAGCAAGACTCTCATTTAAAACGGAAGGTAAAATAAGAAGTTTCCCAGACAAAAGAAGGCTAAAAGAATACACCTCCACCAAATCAGCATTGCAAGATATGCTAAAGGGACTGCTTTAAGTAGATGAAAGAAGACTTCCAGCCAGATGGAGGCGTAGGTTACACACTGTGCCTCCTTGCACAACCAAAATGAGGACAACAAAAATTTAGAAACAAAAAAACCCCAGTAATGACAGAAAATTGAACTATATGAAAGTCGACAACCAAGGAGTTAAAGAAGAAACATTCCTCCAGACCAGTAGGAGGGGTGGACATGGGTGGCCAGGTGGACCCAGTGAGGCAGCAAACTGTGGAGGGTGCAGCGCACAAGGCAGCTGGTGGACCAGGCAGTCCCACATTCATGCTCAGATAAACCAGGTGAAACCAGGGAGCAAGACAGACTGCACAACCCAGGGTCCCAGCTCAAGGAAATAAAGCCTCAAACCACCTGTGGGGGGTGAGGTGCCAGGAGAGACTCCCAGCCTCACAGGAGAGTTCATTTGAGCGACCCACAGTGTTGGGAACCTCCCTGCCTGGTTTCAGGAGATGAAACCCACCATGGCTAAGGCTGAGTGAGCGACCTTCAGACCTTAAGCCATTAAGGAGACAAAGCTTATCCCCCTGCCAGGAGTGCAGCTTCTGCTCCTTCTTCCATAACTGGCCTCCAATGCTTGATCAGTTAGCCAATGACGGGTAAGATTCCCCAAGGGGGAAATCACCTAAGCCAGGCATGATCATGTGGATGCCCCAGGGAAGGCCTTGGGGGATTATGGAGAAAGGGGGTGATGGACCTTCACCCCCCAGCTTTGATGAAGCCTGAGTCCTCAGTCTGTTTGTGAGAAGTCTCCGAGAATTCCTTGGTTATCTATCTCCTCTGCCTGACTTAAGCCTGGAACAATGACGGAGGGTGGTGAAAGCCTTGTGCTGGGAATGGCAGGTGCCCTGGGTAATTAGGCCTCTGAAGAAATATGTGAAACCCTGTGAGACCTGCTTTGTTTAAGAATGCTTTTAGTTAGATGATAAGGGCCTGAGCAGAAAAAGAGTTTATGTTCCCAAAGTTCTGTAGCCTTTTAGCTGACAGGCCCTGACTTAGAAGAAGTCCTCTAATGGTTCTCTGTATACTATCTACTGTTTACTGGTTGACAATGATTAATAAGCTGTACCTGAACTCCTGTGCAAAAATCCCAATAAAAGCCTGACTAGGCAAGGGTCAGCATGCTCTCTCTCCCTTGGTGAGAGAGTTGCCCGGCCACTGCAGCACTCTTTATCCCTTTGAGAAAGTTGCCCAGCCACTCCAAGTCACTCTCCCCTTGACAGGGTGGCAAGGCCATTCTGAAGCTCTCCCCCCTTGAGGAAGTAGCCTTGCCAGCCCTTTTCCTCCACAGGACTCGGTAGTCCATGTGAATTTGTCTCATGTCTCATCCATAATGCTGCAGGCACTGCTTCTCAGTGCACATGTCACCACAGGGTCCTAGAATGTAAACAAGGCACCCACATGGGAATCAGCACCAGAAGGGCCCAATTTGCATGGGGGAAGTGACTGAAATCCGGCAGAGATTAGAGCAAAGGCCATTGTTCCCTCTTGGGCCCCTGCCCCACATATTGTGTCACAACCCAGCAACTGGGTTGCCCGGCCCTGGGGAACTCCTAAGGCTCCACCCCTCATGCGTAACAGGCACATCAAGAAAAAAAATGGATCCATATGCGGGGATGCTGGGAAGATGGCGACAGAGTAAGATGGAGCTGATACTAGCTCCTGTACTCATGGGTGAAAATCCTGGCAGATCTATAGAGAAACAGCACAATAAACCATCGGTTACCCAGCATTTATGAAATTAAAAGACCATAGATTGTGACCAACGCTGAAACACCAGACGGCGGCAGAGTCAGCTACTGGAGCTGGGTCTCATGTGGCCCCTGTGCTGCCGCCAGAGCAACAGGCCTGGGAGCCGGGGAGTCAGTACGGGAGCCGGACAGTCCAAGCCCCTGTGATGGTCCTGGGAGACAGAGGAGTCAGGAACCGGAGCGGGGACATTCTCCGCCCTTGTGCCAATGCCATAGCTACCGGCCTGGGCAACGGAAGGGTCAGTTGCAGGAGCTGGGACACCAAAGGCCCCTGTGACGCCTCCACTGAGACGGGCCTGGGCCCTGAGGAGCCAGCTATGGGAGCCAGGATGTTCTCAGCTCCTGTGCCACTGCCATAGCGACAGGACTGGATGCCGGGGAGTCAGGTATGGAAGCCGGGACACTCCAAACCCCTGAAACGGCCCTGGGCGGCAGAGGAGCCCTCTACAGGGACTGGGACGTTCTCAGCCCCTGTACCGCTGCCATAGCGACGGGACTGGACACTGGGGAATCAGGTACAGGAGTTGGGACATTCTAAACCTCTGTGCCACTGCCATAGAGACAGGACTAGACGCCAGGGAGTCAGGTACGGAAACCGGGACACTCCAAACCCCTGTGACGGCCCTGGGCAGCAGAGAGAGCCAGATACAGCAGCCGGGACATTCCCAGCCTCTGTGCCGCTGCCGTAGTAATGGGCATGGGTGCTTGAGGAGGCAGCTACTAGAGCCAGGACATTCAGCAGTGGTAGGCGACCAACCCAGGGACCAGCATGAGGACCAGCGTGAGTGTAGGTGGAGACGAAGAACATCAAGAAACTTCAAGGAGTCTGCACCACTGAACTTCACAAGGATCATACCACAGAAGTTTACAACATAAAACCAGGGTTTCAGAACAGATCAATTTTAGAAGCAGAGACTAACAAGAAGAGTCTCAAACAATGGGAAGACAAAAAACAATCCCCAAATGAAAGAAAAAGCAGAAACTTCAGAAAGAATGTTAGATGAAATAGAGGCTGATCAACTATCAGATAGTGAATTCAAAGCACTGGTTATTACGAAGTTCAAAGAGCTCACAGTGAACTACCAGAAACTACAGGGGAACTATAATGATCTCTCTGCAAATTACAGCAACATGAAAAAGGAAATGGAAACTATCAGCAAGAGACAAGAGGAAATGAAGAATACAGTTTCCGAATTGAAGAACACAGTAGAAAGTTTCAAAAGTAGGATAGATGAAGCGGAGGATAGGATTAGTGAGTTGGAGGACAAGGTAGAAAGCATCTCACAGAAAGAGCAAGAAAATGAAAAGAGGCTCAGAAAGAATGAAGAGGGATTAAGAGAAATGCAAGACAATATGAAACGTAATAATATCTGAATAATAGGAATACCAGAAGGAGAAGAAGAAGAACAAGGAATAGAAAACGTATTTGAACGAGTAATGAAAGAAAATTTCCTTAATTTGATAAGAGAAAAAGTCACACAAATCCAAAAATCACAGAGAGTCCCAATGAAGAGGAACCCAAGGAGGCCCACTTCAAGACACATCATCATCAAGATGGCAAAATTCCAAGACAAAGAGAGAATCTTAAAGGCAGCAAGGTAGAAAACAAAAGTAACATACAAGGGAGCCCCAATAAGGTTAGCTACTGACTTCTCAATGGAAACACTTCAAGCAAGAAGAGAATGGCAAGAAATATTCCAAGTAATGAGAACCAGAGGCCTACAACCAAGGCTACTTTACCCAGCAAGGCTCTCAATCAAGATAGATGGCCAAATAAAGAGCTTCAAAGACAAAAGAAGCCTAAAAGAATACGCCTCCACTAAACCAGCTCTGCAAGAAATACTAAAAGGACTGCTTTAAGGGAAGGAAGGATAAGAGGGAGACAGAGAGGAACACAGGTACAAAAATGGCAATGAATAAGTACCTATCAATAATAACCTTAAACATAAATGAATTAAATGCTCCAATCAAAAGACACAGAATAGCTCAACGGATAAGAAAGCATGACCCACACATATGCTGCCTACAAGAGACCCACCTCAGGACAAAAGACCATCACAGACTAAAAGTGAAAGGCTGGAAACAAGTTTTCCAAGCAAACGGACAAGGAAAAAAAGCCGGGGTAGCAATTCTCATATCAGACAAAATAGACTTCAAAAAAAGGCCATAAAGAGAGACTCAGAAGCTCACTTCATTATACTCAAGGGAAGAATCCACCAAGAAGACCTTAACATTGTAAACATATATGCACCAAACATAGGGGCACCCAAATATATCAAGAAAATCTTAGAGGACTTCAAGAAAGATATTGACAGCAACACAATTATAGTAGGGGATTTTAACACCCCACTATCAAAAATGGACAGATCTTCCAAGCAAATTATCAACAAAGATATTGTGGCATTAAACAACACCCTAGAGGAAATGGACTTAACTGATATATATAGAGCCCTTCATCCCAAAGAAGCTAAATACACATTCTTTTCAAATGCACATGGAACATTTTCAAAGACAGACCACATGATAGGACACAAAACGAGCCTCAACAAATTTAAGAAAATTGAAATCATACCAAGCATCTTCTCTGACCACAAGAGACTGAAATTAGAAACCAACCCCAAAGAAAAAAACCCAAAGCACCCAAAAACATGGAGACTGAATGGTATGCTATTAAACAACGAATGGGTCAAGAATGAAATTAGGGAAGAAATCAACACGTTTCTGGAAACAAATGAAAATGATCTGACAACAACCCAAAATTTATGGGACACAGCAAAGGCAGTCCTGAGGGGGAAGCTCATAGCAATACAGGCCTACTGAAAAAAATAAAAACATTTCAAACAAACAACCTAACCCTACGCCTACAAGAACTCGAGGAACAACAACAAAGACAGCCCAGAGCAAGCAGAAGGAAGGAAATAACCAAGATTAGAGCAGAATTAAATGACATAGAAACTAAAAGCACAATCTTAAGGATCAATGAATCCAGGAGTTGGTTCTTTGAGAAGATAAACAAAATAGACAAGTCTTTAAGTAGGCTCATCAAGAAAAGAAGAGAGAGGACACAAATAAACACAATCAGAAATGAAAAAGGAGAGATTACAACTGATACCACAGAAATAGAAGGGATTGTAAGAAATTACTATGAAGAACTGTATGCCAAGAAATTTGAAAACCTAGGGGAAATGGACACATTTCTAGAAAAATACAATCTTTCAAAACTCAGTGAAAAAGAAGCAGAAAATCTAAATACACCAATAACAGCAAAAGAAATTGAAGCAGTAATCAAAAAAAAAACTCCCATCACACAAAAGCCCCGAACCAGATGGGTTCACAGGAGAATTCTACAAAGCATTTAAGGAAGAGCTAACCCCTATTCTCCACAGACTGTTCCAAAAAATCCAGAAGGATGGAAAACTCCCAAATTCTTTTTATGAACCAGCATCATCTTAATTCCAAAACCAAATAGAGACACAACAAAGAAAGAAAACTTCAGGCCAATATTGCTGATGAACATAGATGCAAAAATCCTCAACAAAATATTGCCAAATCGCATCCAACAATATATCAAAAAGATCATACACCATGATCAAGTGGGATTCATCCCAGGGATGCAAGGATGGTTCAATAATCGCAAATCAGTAAATGTAATACATCACATAAACAAAAGCAAAGACAAAAATCACATGATCATATCAACAGATGCAGAAAAACCTTTCGATAAGGTACAACACCCATTTATGACAAAAACACTCAGCAAAGTGGGAATACAGGGAGCATTTCTCAAAATAATAAAGGCCATATATGAGAGACCTACAGCCAATATCATACTCAATGGGAAAAAACTAAAAAGCTTTTCCACTAAGATCAGGAGCAAGACAAGGTTGTCCACTGTCACCACTTCTATTCAATATAGTATTGGAAGTTTTAGCCCAGAGATCAGGCAAGAAAAGGAAATAAAAGGCATCCAAATAGGAAAGGAGGAAGCAAAACTGTCACTGTTTGCAGATGACATGATAGTGTACATGGAAAATCCTATAGACTCTACCCAAAAACTGCTCAAACTAATAAATGAGTTTGGCAAAACAGCTGGTTACAAAGTCAATATCCAGAAATCAAAGGCATTTTTGTATGCCAACAGTGAATCAGCAGAAGCAGAAATAAAGAAAAAAAATCCCATTTGATATAGAAAAAAGAAAAATAAAATATCTGGAAATAAACCTAACTAAGGAGATAAAATACCTGTATGCCAAAAACTACACAGCCCTGAAGAAAGAAATCAAGGAAGACAAAAACAAATGGAAACATATACCTTGTTCATGGATTGGAAGAATTAACATCATCAAATTGTCCATACTACCCAAAGCAATATACACATTCAATGCAATACCTATTAAAGTACCAATGGCATATTTCACAGACATAGAACAAACACTCCAAAAATTTATATGGAACCATAAACGACCCCGAATAGCAGCTGCTCTTTTTAGAAAGAAGAACAAAGTAGGGGGGATCACACTACCTGATATCAAACTGTATTACAAGGCCACTGTAATCAAAACAGCCTGCTACTGGCATAAAAACAGGCACATAGACCAATGGAACAGAACAGAGAGCCCAGAAATCAACCCAACTCTCTACAGTCAATTAATATTCGACAAAGGGGGCAGTAACATAAAATGGAGTAAAGATAGCCTCTTCAACAAATGGTGTTGGGAGAAGTGGACAGTTACATGCAAAAAAAATGAAACTTGAGCACAGACTTACACCATACACCAAAATAAATTCAAGGTGGATAAAAGACTTAAATGTAAGTCGTGACACCATTAAAGTCCTAGAGGAGAACATTGGCAAGAAAATCTCAGATATTTCACGCAGCAACTTCTTTACTGATATGTTCCCTAGAGCAAGGAATGTAAAGGAAAGAATAAACAAATGGGATCTCATCAAAATAAAAAGCTTCTGCATGGTTAAAGAAAATAGTATTAAATTAAAAAGACAACCAACTGTATGGGAAAACATATTTGCCAATGATACCTCAGACAAAGGTTTAATCTCCAAAATATACAAAGAACTTACACGACTCCACTCTAAGAAGACACCCAACCCAATTAAAAAATGGGAAAAGGACTCGAACAAACACTTCTCCAAGGAGGACATACAGAATATTCAGAGACACATGAAGAGATGCTCAATATCGTTAGCTATCAGAGAGATGCAAATTAAAACCACAATGAGATACCACTTTACACCGGTCAGGATAGCTATCATAAACAAAGCAACAAACAACAAATGTTGGAGAGGTTGTGGGGAAAAGGGGTCCTTAGTTCACTGTTGGTGGGATTGCAGACTGGTACAACCATTATGGAATACAGTATGGAATTTTCTCAGAAAAATAAAAATCAACCCACCTTTTGACCCAGCAATTCCACTGCTGGGATTATATCCTAAGAATTCTAAAACATCAATGTCAAAGAACCTACGCACCACAATGTTCAGAGCAGCACAATTTACAATAGCCAAGAGTTGGAAGCAACCTAGGTGCCCATCAGTAAATAAATGGATCCAAAAATTGTGGTACATATACACAATGGAATTCTATGCTACAGAGAGAAAGAAGGAGCTACTACCTTTTGCAGCATCATGGATGGAACTGGAAAGCATTATGCTGAGTGAAATAGGCCAGGTGCTGACAGACAAATACCATATAATCTCACCTTTAACAGGAAGCTAAACAACAAAACAAGCAAGCAAGCAGAAAAAAAAAAACCAAAGACACTGAAATAGAGAACAAGGGGATAGTGACCAGAGGGGAGTAGGAAGGGAAGTTAAGGGGAAAAAGGGGGAGGGATTTGGAGGAACAAATAGGAAGGACACAGGGACGAGAACTAAGGGGGGTGGAAATGGGAGGGAGGTGGGGAGCAAGGGGCGGGGGAGGCTGGGATGGGAGAAATAGACAAAAAACTGTACTTGAAAAATACCTAAATAAAATTTTTTAAAAAATGTGTGAGAAGACACTTCTCAATCTCCCAAGAGAAAACAGGAAGTGGGAGGACTATTAAAAAAGTGAAAAAAAGTAAAAAAGAAAAAAAGAAACTATCAGGTAGGACAAAGAGGAAATGAAGAGTACAATTTCTGAACTGAAGAACACAGTGGAAAGAATCATAAGCAGGATTGATGAAGCAGAAGTTAGTCGGAGGACAAAGTAGAAAAAAACACCCAGAAACAGCAAGAAAAGGAAAAGAGGCTCAGGAAAAAAAGGAAGAGGGATTAAGAGAAATGCAAGGCAATATGAAATGTAATAATATCCAAGTAATACGGATATCAGAAGGAAAAGAATAAGGGACAGAAAACCTATTTGAAAGAGTAATGAGAGAAAATTTCCCTAATTTGATGAGAGAAAAAGTCACACAAATCCAGGAATCACAGAGAGTCCCAATGAAGAGGAACCCAAAGAGGCCCACTTCAAGACACATCATCATCAAGATGGCAAAATTCCAAGACAAAGAGAGAATCTTAAAGGCAGCAAGGGAGAAAACAAAAGTAACATACAAGGGAGCCCCAATAAGGTTAGCTACCGACTTCTCAATGGAAACACTCCAAGCAAGAAGAGAATGGCAAGAAATATTCCAAGTAATGAGAACCAGAGGCCTACAACCAAGGCTACTTTACCCAGCAAGGCTCTCAATCAAGATAGAAAGTCAAATAAAAAGCTTCCAAGACAAAAGAAGTCTAAAAGAATACGCCTCCACCAAACCAGCTCTGCAAGAAATACTAAAAGGACTGCTTTAAGGGAAGGAAGGATAAGAGGGAGACAGAGAGGAACACAGGTACAAAAATGGCAATGAATAAGTACCTATCAATAATAACCTTAAACATAAATGGATTAAATGCTCCAATCAAAAGACACAGAATAGCTCAATGGATAAGAAAGCATGACCCACACATATGCTGTCTACAAGAGACCCACCTCAGGACAAAAGACCATCACAGACTAAAAGTGAAAGGCTGGAAACAAGTTTTCCAAGCAAACAGCAAGGAAAAAAAGCCGGGGTAGCAATTCTTATATCGGACAAAATAGACTTCAAAAAAGGGCCATAAAGAGAGACCCAGAAGCTCACTTCATTATACTCAAGGGAAGAATCCACCAAGAAGACATTAACATTGTAAACATATATGCACCAAACATAGGGACGCCCAAATATACTTAAAAAAATCTTAGAGGACTTCAGGAAAGATTTTGACAGCAACACAATTATAGTTGGGGATTTTAACACCCCACTGTCAAAAATGGACAGATCTTCCAAACAAAATATCAACAAAGATATTGTGGCATTGAACAATGCCCTAGATGAAATGGACTTATCTGATATATATAGAGCCCTTCATCCCAAAGAAGCTATATACACATTCTTTTCAAATGCACATGGAACATTTTCAAAGATAGACTACATGATCGGACACAAAACGAGCCTCAACAAATTCAAGAAAATTGAAATCATACCAAGCATCTTCTCCTACCACAAGGGACTGAAACTACAAACCAACTAGAAGGAAAAAACCCAAAACACTCAAAATCATGAAGATTAAATAGCATGCTATTAAACAACGAATGGGTCAAGAATGATATTACGGAAGAAATCAAAAAGTTTCTGGAAACAAATGAAAATGAACTCATGTTCATTGAACTGCTGTGTCCCTAAACTTATGGGACACAGCAAAGGCAGTCCTGAGGGGGAAGCTCATAGCAATACAGGCCTACTGAAAAAAATAAAAACATTTCAAACAAACAACCTAACCCTACGCCTACAAGAACTCGAGGAACAACAACAAAGACAGCCCAGAGCAAGCAGAAGGAAGGAAATAACCAAGATCAGAGCAGAATTAAATGACACAGAGGCTAAAAGCACAATTCTGAGGATCAAGGAGTCCAGGAGCTGTTTTTTTTAAATAAACAAAATCAACAAGCCTTTAAGTAGGCTCATCAAGAAAAAAAGAGAGAGGGCCCAAATAAACACAATCAGAAATCAAAGAGGAGGCATTACAACTGACAGCAGAGAAATACAAAGAATTGTAAGAAAGTACCATGAAGAACTTTATGACAAGAAATTTGAAAACCTAGGTGAAATTGACAAATTTCTAGAAAAATATAATCTTCCAAAACTCAATGAAAAAGAAGCAGAAAACCTGAACAGACCAATATCAGCAAATGTAATTGAAGCAGTAATCAAAAATTTCCCAACACACAAAAGCCCTGGACCAGATGGTTTCACAGAATTCTACAAAGCATTTAAGGAAGAGCTAACCCCTA
This sequence comes from Artibeus jamaicensis, assembly GCF_021234435.1. NCBI lineage: Eukaryota > Metazoa > Chordata > Mammalia > Chiroptera > Phyllostomidae > Artibeus > Artibeus jamaicensis. The sequence goes on from NW_026521496.1 coordinate 828,032, forward strand.
TTCTCCACAGACTATTCCAAAAAATCCAGAAGGATGGAAAACTCCCAAATTCTTTTTATGAACCAGCATCATCTTAATTCCAAAACCAGATAGAGACACAACAAAGAAAGAAAACTTCAGGCCAATATTGCTGATGAACATAGATGCAAAAATCCTCAACAAAATATTGGCAAACCGCATCCAACAATACATTAAAAAGATCACTCACCACGACCAAGTGGGATTCATCCCAGGGATGCAAGGATGGTTCAATATTCGCAAATCAGTAAATGTAATACATCACATAAACAAAAGCAAAGACAAAAACCACATGATCATATCAACAGATGCGGAAAAACCTTTTGATAAGGTACAACACCCATTTATGATAAAAACACTCAGCAAAGTGGGAACAGAGGAAGCATTCCTCAATATAATAAAGGCCATATATGAGAGACCTATAGACAACATCATACTCAATGGGCAAAAACTAAAAGCTTTTCCACTAAGATCAGGAACAAGACAAGGTTGTCTACTTTCACCATTTCTATTCAATACAGTATTGGAACTCCTAGCCACAGAAGAGAGACAAGAAAAGGAAATAAAAGACATCCAAATTGGAAAGAAAGAAACAAAACTGTCACTGTTTGCAGATGACATGATAGTGTACATGGAAAATCCTATAGACTCTACCCAAAAACTGCTCGAACTAATTAATGAATTTGTCAAAACAGCTGGTTACAAAGTCAACATTCAGAAATCAAAGGCATTTTTGTATACCAACAATGAATCAGTAGAAGCAGAAATCAAGGAAAAAATCCCATTCGATATAGCAAAAAGAAAAATAAAATATCTGGGAATAAACCTAACTAAGGAGGTAAAGTACCTGTATGCAGAAAACTACACAGCCCTGAAGAAAGAAATCAAGGAAGACAAAAACAAATGGAAACATATACCTTGTTCATGGATTGGAAGAATTAACATCATCAAAATGTCCATACTACCCAAAGCAATTTTCATATTCAATGCAATACCTATTAAAATACCAATGACATACTTCACAAACATAGAACAAACACTTCAAAAATTTATATGGAACCATAAACAACCTCGAATAGCAGTCGCAATTTTGAGAAAGAAGAACAAAGTAGAAGGGATCACAATACCTGATACCAAACTGTATTACAAGGTAACTGTAATCAAAACAGCCTGGTACTGGCATAAAAACAGGCACATAGACCAATGGAACAGAACAGAGAGCCCAGAAACAAATCCAAGTCTCTACGGTCAATTAATATTCAACAAAAAGGGTAGTAACATAAAATGGAGTAAAAATAGCCTCTTCAACAAATGGTGTTGGGAGAACTGGAGAGCTACGTGCAAAAAAATTAAATTTGAGCACCATCTTACACCATACACCAAAATAGATTCAAGGTGTATAAAAGACTTAAATATAAGCCGTGACATCATTAAAGTCCTAGAGGAGAACACTGGCAAGTGAAATGTCAGATATTTCACGCAGCAACATTTTTACTGATATGTCCCCTAGAGCAAGGGACATAAAGGAAAGAATTAACAAGTGGGATCTCATTAAAATAAAAAGCTTCTGCATGGCTAAGAAGACAGTATTAAAATAAAAAGAAAACCAACTATATGGGAAAACATATTTGCCAATGATACCTCAGACAAGGGTTTAATCTCCAAATATACAAAGAACTTACAGGACTCCAATCTAAGAAGACAAGCAACCCAATTAAAAAGTGGGCAAAGGACTTGAACAGACATTTTTCCAAGGAGAACATACAGAGGATCCAAAGACACATGAAAAGATGCTCAATATCACTAGCTATCAGAGAGATGCAAATTAAAACCACAATGAGATAGATACCACTTTACGGCGGTCAGGATGGCCATCATAAACAAATCAACAATCTACAAGTGTTGGAGAGGTTGTAGAGAAAAGGGAACCCCAGTTCACTATTGGTGGGATTGCAGACTGGTACAACCACTGTGGAAAACAGTATGGAATTTTCACAGAAAACTAAAAATGAATCTGCCTTTTGACCCAGCAATTGCACTGCTAGGAGTATGTCCTAACAACCCTGAAACACCAATCCAAAAGAACCTCTGCACCCCAATGTTCATAGCAGCACAATTTACAGTAGCTAAGAGTTGGGAGCAACCTAGTTGCCCATCAGTAAATGAATGGATCCAAAAAACATGGTACATTTACACAATGGAATTCTATGCAGCAGAAAGAAGGGAGCTCCTACCCTTTGCAACAGCATGGATGGAACTGGAAAGCATTAAGCTCAGTGAAATAAACTAGGCGGTGAAAGACAAACCCCATATGATCTCACCTTTAACAGGAACCTAAACAACAAACAAACAAGCAAGCAAAATATAACCAAAGACACTGAAATAGAGAACAGGCTGACAGGGACCAGAGGGCAGAGGGGAGGGAATTTCAGGGGAAAAGGGGAAGGATTTACAGGAACTAGTATAAAGGACACATGGACAACAACTAAGGGGGGTAGAAATGGGAGGGAGGTGGGGAGCACTGGGGGTGGTAGGCTAGGATGGGAGTAAAAGACAGAAAACTGTACTTGAACAACAATTAAATAAATAAATTTTTTAAATAGGAAAGAAAATTTTAATGTGGAAAAGTGAAAAAAATATAATAATTCAAACAACCCTAATACCAGCCCAGCAGCAGAAAGTGATTTCAGCAATGTGATTTCAAGGCAGGGCTAAGTTACAGACTCTTCCCTAAAACAGTGTTCCTAATATTTCCTCTCCATGGCTTTCCACCATTAGGACAAACCTGTGACGGCCCAATTAGTAATCTCTGTGTTCTTGCTCACACAGCTTATACGATTATAAGACACCTCAGCCTTAAAAAAAAGGAAATCATATTTTTTACATTTTTTAGATAGTTTGAGAATTGCAGAAGGGTTACAAGAACAGTGAAGAGGGTTTCCATATACCCTTCTACCAGTTTCCCCTTTTCTTAACCACGTTACAAAGCTAAAGAGGATTTATCAAAACTAAAAAATTCACACTATTAACCAAAGTACAGAACTTACTTGGATTTCACCAATTTTTCCACTAATGGCTTTTTTCTGTTCTATTACCTGATTCAGGATCCCAGTGCTTTTAGTTGTCATGCCTCCTTAGTCTCTCTCAACCTGTGGCAGTTCCTCAGTCCTTCTTTGTTTAAAAAGCATCACTTTGACACCTTCAAAGTGTGTGTGTCAGTTATTTTGTAAAATGCCCCTTAATTTGTTTTTGTCTAAGGTTTTCTCATGATTAGATTGAGGTTATGCAGTATTGGGAAGGATGTCACAGAGGTACTGTGCACTTCTTGGTGCAATGTATCGGGAGTACATGATGTTAATTTTCCTTATTACCTATTATATTAACCCTGTTATTTAGTTAAATCATTGACACAAGTCATAGTCAAGGCCCCAGAAGATAACAACTTTCCCTTAAAGTAAGAACCCTCATATAGACATACCTGAAGCTTGGTGATGATTTCTTGTTTTGTGACTTCCACCAACTGATTATCCTCTACTGCAAAGGCTGGGAAGGAAATAACTGAAAGTAGACTAGCATCAACCTCTTTGGATGTTGAAGCCCGAGGGAGTATTGAATTAAGAATAGACTAAGAGAAAGAAAATCAAAGGTGGCACATTAGTGAATAACTCGAGGTTATAAAACTAACAGATTTAGGCCCTGGCTGGCATAGCTCAGTGGATTGAGTGCGGGCCTGCGAACCAGATAATCGCGGTTCAATTCCCAGCCAGGGCACATGCTTGGGTTGCAGCCCAGTTTCCTGCAGGCCAGTTCCCAGCAGGGGATGCATGAAAGGCAACCACACATTGATGTTTCTCTCCCTTTCTCCTTCCCTTCCCCTCTAAGGATCAATAAATAAAATCTTAAAAAAAAGAGTTAAAAAAACTAACAGATTTAGTTTCAAAGGATTTATGTAGAAGAGGATCATGGAGAAGAAAATCTAAACAGTATTCAATAGTGACAGCTTTAAAAAACTAGCTAGTTCTGTAAGTTATCCCCTGTTTTGATCCTGCTCTCAATGCTTTCCAATCCTGATTGTTAAGCAGATGCTAATGGATATAGAATAGTCTTAACATCATTATCCCATCTACAATCCTGTTATTCAACAAGCACCTATTAAGCATAAAGATAAGGGAAAATGTAGCTGCTGAGAAATAGGAAATGGAAGGCTCAGCTCATATATCCCTTATATTTATCTTTTCCATAAGAAATGTTGTGTTTTTACAGTTAGAAGATGAGTTCCCACTCACTATAACATTATGGGTGTCTAATCAGGGTTTAGAGAAGAAAACTCATTTTGCCAATGAGAAGAACCTTAATCTTTTAATACACAGAGTAATCCTAAACAAAACTGAACATATGTATTTACCATTTAAACAATCTGAACTCCAAACATTTAAAACTGGGACAAGGAAATGTTTCAGAGCCACTATCAAGAACACTCAAAATCAATCATCCCTTATTCTCCTTTTATACCTAGAAAAAGAAATACTCAGGAGCAGGGTCCATAAACTTGATATGACAACACTGAAGGAGCCCATATACTATAATGGGATCCCTTTATAACTTTGGGTAAAAAAACAAGGCTATGATTTATGTTACTGCTAATGTTATATCAAGCTTATCTTAATACAGGATGTTTGATAAGTCATTTTTGGCATATGGTAATAAATAAGATTATGTATTCTCAACCAGGTTTCTTTATTTTAAAGTCCTTACTAAGTCTGACTCTAGGTTAGAATAAATTTTCTGTAATGTGGTCCATTATTTCTTACCTGGCAGTGCTGTACTTCATCAGCAAGTACGTGAATAACTGATGGAGGCCCACCTTTCACACCAAACAGATTCAGTTCATCTAATGCTTCCAGGGCTGCCTGTAAGGAACAAAGAAGGAATGGCTAATGTCAGCATTAAAAAGATATATATTTCTATGCCCTGTATCTTAATATCATAGCAATGCACATAATGTCATTTTAAGTATGTTCAGCAGAAAATAAAATACAACTAACATTCTTTTTTAAAAGATTTTGTTTATTTATTTTGTAGATAGAGGAAAAGGGAAGGAGAAAGAGAGGGAGAGAAACATGAATGTGTGGTTACCTCTCACATACCCCTTACTGGGAGCCTGGCCCACACACAACCCAGGAATGTGCCCTGACTGGGAATCAAACCAGCAACCCTTTGGTTCACAGGCCCATGTTCAATCCACTGAGCTACACCAGCCAGGGCTACAATTAACATTCTTTATTCCAAGAAGCCTTTGAGTTGTTTTTTCCCTCTCATATTGTCTAAGAGACAATTAAGATGGAGGCTGTGGCCATCTTTTCATGATAGAAACCCTCAACACATTCAATATAGAAAGAACATATCTTAACATAATAAAGGCCATATATGATAAACACAGTTAACATTATACTCAACAGTGAATGAATGAAAGCTTCTCCTGTAAGATCAGAACCAAAAAATACTTTTACTGAACATGGTGTTAGAATTCCTAGCCAGTGCAATCAGGGAAGACAAGGAATCCAAATTAGAATGAAAGTAAAATTGTCATTATTTAGAGATGGTGTTGTCTTACATGTAGAAAACCCTGAAGACTTAACCAAAAAACTAATCAACAAATACAGTAAAGTCGAAAGACATAAAATCAGCATGCAGAAATCAGTGGTGTTTTTGTACACTAACAACAAAACATCTGAAAAAGACATTTAAAAAATCTATCCTTTTCACAATAGCATCAAAATCAATAAAATACTTAAAAATAAATTTAACAAAGGAGGTGAAAGGCCCTAAAATTTACATGAAACCACCAAGGACCTCAAACATCCAAAGCAATCATGGGAAAGAAGAGCAAAGCTGGAAGACTAACATGTCACAATTTTAAATTATATAACAAAAATATAGTAATTAAAATAGTATGGTATAGGCATTAAAATAGACACATAGCCCTGGCGGTGTAGCTCAGGGGATTGAGTGCAGGCTGGTGAAACAAAGGATTACTGGTTCAATTACCAGTCAGGGCATATGCCTGGGTTGTGGGCCAGGTCCCCAGTAGAGGGCGCATGAGAGGCAACCACACATTGATGTTTCTCTCCCCTTCTCCTCTCTCTAAAAATAAATAAAATCTTTTAAAAAAACCAGACACATAGACCAATGGAACAAAATAAAGAATCCAGAAATGGACCCTTGCATTTATGGTCAATTAATATTTGACAAAGGAGTGAAAAAAACTCAGTGAGTGAAGGATAGTATCTTCAACTAATCAATAAATCATGTTGGGAAAATTGGATAACCACATGTAAAGCAATGAAATTTGATACCTACTTATACCTATCTTAATTTTTAATAAAAATTAAAAATATTAAACATAAGATCTGATACTATAAAACTCCTAGAAGATAACACAGGGAAGAAACTCCTTTATGTTAGTTTTTACAATAATTTTTATAGATGAAACCAAAAGCATAAGCAACTAAAGCAAAACTCAACAATTGGGACTACAGCAAACTAAAAAGCTTCTGCACAGCAAAAGTAACAAAAAAAACCCTGACAGACAACCTACGGAATGGTAGAAAATACTGGCAAGCACATATCTGATAAGAGGTTAATATCCAAAACATATTAGAAACTCAAGAACAACAACAACAAAACAATTAAAAATGGGTGGAGGAATTCCAATGTGGCTGCAGAGTAGCTGGAAGCTCAGTCTGCATGATCCCAGACTCAGACCAGTCTTGCAGCTAAATTGCAGAACATTCAACTTGAAAAAACAGCTTAAGTGTAGCTGGTCTAGAATGTTAGAAGCAGGAGCACAAGGAAAGATGAGAAGAGACAAGGAAAGGGTGAAGCCCCTCATGCAGGTGTGGTGATGATGGAGTCAGAGGGATACTATACCAGAGGAGCTTCCTCTCCATAGGAGGGTGGGACCTCATCCCCATACAGGGATCCCAAATCCAGAGCAACAAGAGACAAGAAGGGGAGCCGATGCAGCATCAGGAGTGAGAAGCAGTGGGGATTAGATCCACCTGGGAGACCAGAGCCCCATGCCAGGGAAGAAGTGAGCCCATTGTTACAATACTAGGTTGGGAAGTTTTCCCTGATCTGTGAATACTAGAGGAGTCACATGGCAGGTGGAGGCTGGAGAAGGGGTGTTCTTGGTACACAGAACAGTGAATTTGAAGGGCCCTCTGTTCTCTAGAAGGACTTTGGGCAGATCCCTTGTCAGAGTCTGGATGGTGAGGCTTGAGGGAGAGGACCACTCTAACCCACATTAGGTGGCGACCAATCTACTGAGTCATTCTGTCTGCCTCAAGGCAAAGGGGAACTATGCTGGGCTAAAAATTTGGCTACAGCTTGCTTGGTTAGATGGCGCAGAAGAGTGAAACATTTGGCCCATTTAAAGCCCAGGTGGAACTGGGAGATTTGGCCCTGCCCTGCTGTTACCACTGCATGCACAGAAATTTGAGTGCCAAGCGGTACTGATTTTTTTTATGTGTGATCCCCAGCTGGGCTTCTGCCCAGGAGTCAGATGGGCATACTCTGGGCTCTGCAGCTGCAATATGTGGAATCAGAGTCAAGCTCCCCAGCAAGTTCAGCCTGCACACCCATGGAAAGAAGAGGAAGTACCTGCCTACCCTTCCTACAGAGTGTGAGTACCAGCATTGGAGCTGAAACACCCCTGCCAGGTTACCCTGCCCTGAGAGCATTTCTGAAAGAAGGGAGAGCAGCTCAGAGAGGGAACTGTCAAAGAATGAGACTGGAGGCACATCCAACCTCTGAACTCTGGAGGCCCCATTTGCTGGTCAACTAGAAGCTCCACCTTGACAGATTTGCCAAGGGCCAGGATGGGACAGCTATCTGACATTGGTTTGCGACAGAGAACCTCTTGAGAGGCCTAAGACCGGCACAACAAATGGCCAGCTTCAGATAGCACCAGAGGGGGACCCAATGGGCTTCACCGGGCTTCACTAACAGTGTATGGAAAGAAGACAAGATTGCTGTCATCACAGCAGGCACAACAATCTGGTGAGGCAAACCACACTTTTTTCTTTTTTAATCTTTTCTTTGTCTTTTCTATTTCATTTTTCCTTGTCTTGCTGATTTTCTTCCATATCTCTCATTCTGTCTTTCCTATTGTTATTCTTTTCTATTCTTTTTTTAGTTTTCCTTATTTTTATTTTATTTCATCTACATTTTTCTCTATATATGAATTTATTATTTTTGTTATTATGTTTCTTTCATCTTCCTTTTTTCCTTTCATATACTTTCCAACTTCTTTTCCTTCTCTAATTCTTTTTGTTACTTGTCTTTTATTATTCTTTTCTCTTTTTTGTTTAATTTTTATTGTTTTTGTTAGAGTATTAGTGACTTTTCATTTCTGATTCTTTTCATTGTTATTTTTGTTATTGTTGCTGGTTTGTTTATTTGTTGAGTTGTTTTCCATTTGCTTTTGCTTTGGATTGTTTTGTTTGGTCAGCACACATACAATAATTTTCACAATGTGGTTGGAGCTGAGCCTCAACCAGCCTGACAATGAAGCACACCCATGAATGGGATAACAGCAATCAAGAAACAATTACAGCCCTGACTGGTGTGGCTCAGTGGATTCAGCACTGGCCTGTGAACTAAAGGGTTGTCAGTTCAATTCCCAATCAGGGCACATGCCTGGGTTGCAGCTTTGGTCCCCAGTTAGTGCCTGTGTGAGAGGCAACCAGTTGATATTTTTCTCTCACATCTATGTTTCTCTCTTTCTCTCTCTTCTTCCTTTCCCCTCTCTAAAAAATCAACAAGCATGTCCTCAGGTGGAATAAAAAGTCAGATTACACAGAAGTATAGTAAGATTTCTTAAAACAAACTCAATATTTGTGCCACTTTGATAAAAATACATTAAAAGAAAAAGTTTACCTGGGGATAAATATCTCTAGGTACAAAGTTCCATATATACTTACTAATTCAACCACATTAATTATATAGTTGAAACTTCCTGTGATGTTATTTTTGGTTTATTTAATCTGTCATGCCTGGCAGTGGTTTTTGTTAAATTATCCCCTTATAACTGCTTCTATTTTGACTTGTATTTCTAATATATTTTGTTTTATATTAATTGAAACTACATTCCAGGCCAGGCTTCCTCATTTTAGGCTGTGCCTTTTAAAATTCTGCCTTGACCGTATTTGTCTTCTTTATTCCATATAATACTATTTTGCTTTGAATTCTACTCCATTTGATGTTTACATACATAGTCACCATGTTTTTTTGTTTATGTTGGCAAGACTTTGCCCATCTTTCTATTTTTAATATTTCTGTATCAAATTGTTATGTTAGAACTCTTGTAAGTAGTAAAGGCTGAACTTCCTTTTTCTCTCTTTTAAAATCAACCTGTGTTTTTTGCCTTTTGTTAGGAGAAACAAATTAAGCCGTGCGTATTTATCATTATAATATATATATTTTGATCCGATTCTTGCTATCCTATTTTATGCCTTCTTGCCTTTTTCATATATAAGAGCTGTTACTGAGGCAGTAGCAGTGGGAAAGAAAAGATAAAGCCAAGTGAAAAGGTAATGATGATGATAATGATATGGGGGGTGCAGGAGAATGTGGGTGGTAGAGGATTAAGAAATAGTTTCCTGATATCAAGCTTTGTCAAATGGTGTATAGAAGGACGATAGACCTTCTTTTGTTTGTTGTATAATGGTAGAGATGATGAGTTTAGTTTAAGATATTTTCTCTGAGTTCCTTGCAAGATATGTAGGTAGAGATATGCTACGAAACCAATTTGGATATATAAATCTGGAGCTTATGAAAGAAGTCTTTACCTACATGTTCATAGTTCTAGGAAAGAACTCTGAATTTTGCCTGTGGTTTAAAAGAACAATTAATTTGATGATGGTCCATATTCACATTAAGCCTTTATCTATGGCAAAGATGTACCGGACTTTCTTCCCCCGTACCTGGGATAAACAAAGCAAAAAAAATTACCTTTGCCATTCCAACTGAACTGGCATTCAATTCTGAGATCCCTTGGTTGGTCTTGTCACCACGTTCCCATATACCAAAGTCCTGGCATAAAATAAGCAACATTCCATTAGAAAATCATCACTACTAAATGCTTACTAGATGCACAACTGTTCAATAAAAGGCACAAATAGTAGCTAATTTGTCACACTTACAATTATTAAGGATATGCCAATGAGTTGGGTTGCTCCCACAGATATTTTCCCAGTAACTTTAAATTCTAGTATGGCATCCAAGAAGTTGTAGGACTCCTAGACAGTTTAATTGTAGTCAAAGTGTGATTGGGCTTTCTAAAGTTCCTGGCCAGTTTCAAATCCAAACATGTTGTTTCCTTCTCAGACCCTTTCACTCATACGTTGCCTGCTCTGCTTCCTTTCTTTAATATATTTCTTCCCCAGCATTTTGTTTTAGAGTTAGAATGACTTCTTCTTAAGAAATCATTTACATAATGCTTCATCAAAAATTTTTCTTGTAATCCTTGGCCCAATACCAGTAACTTACTGTTTTCCTTTCCTTCCCCCACACCTTCCAGCCAAATAAAATTCCAAATTACCAAGTAGACACTACTCTCTTTCTGTCTTCCCCAACTCTAATCAGCAGACTTCTAATTGTCTGCCAGAGAATACCAGCATCAAATACTAAACTTTGACGTTGTGGAGTAGAGCTACCTTGTGTTTTTATCAGAGGTCAAGCTCTTCAAGGTCAATCAACTAGATTAGAGTGAATTATAGCAGGGAAATATGCCCAGCTCCCTACACACTAAAGTTTTTTAATCACTTTCCTGGCCAGAAAATATTCAGGAAATTAGCTCAAAGCAACTCAAACAGCAGGTAGTAATGAAGTGGGGAAAAACTAAACTTTTAAAAATAAGATTCATAAAACTTGTTTCCAACCTGGAATATCTGAGTCTTAGATTAATAAAAAAAATTACATGAATTGCTTTCAGTAGAAAAGTATGTTATCAATCAAAATAGAATAAAAAACAAATATCTCTCTGTCACTAATCCCTAGAGTTTAACCTAGTTCATGCTTTTTAGAGTTTTTAATAGTTTGGATGGGAAAACTCTTAACTCAAAGGGTCAGACTAATGATCATGGTGGGAAAAAATATGCTCTTGGCTAGAATTTCTCATATCATCATTATCAGCAAAAATAGCTAATTCCTACATAGAGCTCACTATGTAGTTACATGATTCTAAGTAGTCCATCTAGAGAGGCACTTATCAAAATTTCCCATCAAAGCAGATACCGAAGGAGTCTAGGAAATGGAGCCTAAGCCACACCTTGGTATTTTACCTTAAATATCCATTCTAATTTTACTCCATAGTGGCATTGACAATGTACCATGCACTAACCTGTGAACTTTACACTACTATCTTCCTTAATCATTACATTTATAGATGATAAAACTGAGGTACAAAGAGAGGTTAAGTGACTCACCCAAGGATACACAGCTAATTAGTGACAGACCTGGGATTAGAGGCCAAGTACTCCCACTCCAAAGCCTACATTCTTAACCACAGTTCTATATGGCCCCTTGATAATATAAAGATAACAGTTAAAATTACTTTCAATAAACTGTTTATTTTGAATAACTTTACACTTCCAGATAAGTTACAAAGACAGTAAAAGTGAGTTCCCATACACCTTTCATTCAGTTTTCCTTAATGTTAACACCTGACATATCATAGTACAACTGTCAAAGCTAAGAAATTTACATCAGAACAATACTACTAACCAAATTATGGACTTGATTAGGATTTTACCACTTTTTCCACTAATAGTTTTTAATATTCCAGGATCCAAGCCAGAATACCATCTTACATTTGTTGTGCTTCCTGAGCCTCTTCCAATCATTTACAGTTCCTCCAGTCTTGTCTTCCATGATATTGACACTTTTTGAAGATTTGTGGATTAGTGGTCAAATATTTTATAGATTTACATCAGTCTGGTTTTGCCTCATGTCTTCTCTGGCTTAGATTGAGATTATGCATTTTTGGCAAGGATACTATAGACATTATGCTATGCCCTTCTCAGTGCATCATATCAGGGGTCACACAATGTTATGTTTTATCACACTGGTCATATTAACCTTCATCAGTTGGTTAAGGTGGTGTCTTCGGGGTTATTCCATCCTACTGTTACCATTTTCCAACTTGTAATTAATAAGTATCTTGAGACACTTTATGACTACAAATATCCTGTTTCTCTTCCAACACCCACCCACTGATTTAGCATTGTAAACCCTGAGAAAGAAGACACATACTAAGAAGGGCTTCTGATGGCCAACTGGGTTCATATTAAAAAAAGAAAAACAGAGCCTAACAGCCATTTCTACAAAGGGGCCCCCCTCACTCAAACTGCCCTTCAGGGATAAGCCTGCACTGAACTGCCTGCTTGCACTGTGTTCCTGCCATCTGAGCCAGCCCTTCCTTATACAGGAGTTCCTGGAATCCTATTGCAACCAATAGGACTGAGGCTTTCCCCATCCAATTGGAGCTGCACAGCTCTGACCAACCGGAGTGACTCTATTCTGACCAATCAGGACAATACCTTTTGGACCAATCAAACTGTGAGGATTTGGAGTCCTTATTTGCATGAGGAAAGACCAATTGGGGACCAGAGACATGGACTTCTGTCCATATAAGCCAGCTCCCCTCTGGCTCTGGGAGGTACTTTCTCTTTCCACCAAAGCTGAAGACTGCATTTTTCTGGCTGAGCTAAAACACTGAAGATGTCTTGCAGGAGACCAATGCACGCCAGAGCAGACTGGCACAGAAAGGAGTCAACCAAAGAATGGTGGGGCAGACCTGTGCAGTGCAAAGCAGAGGCAAGGAACAGAGCAGAGCAGTCTGGCCAGAGAAGGGGCTGTTCCAGTGCTGCCTCGCAATCGTGCTGTTTTCACAACTGTGCTTTTTTTTTTTTTTTCTGGAGTACGAGGTTTATTAACGTGCACGGGTCCATAGGAGTCAATCTCCAAATTCTGAGCCCCGAACAAAGGATTCTTGGGGTTTATTTATTTTATTTTTTACCACAATTGAGCTGTTTTGCACTGAATAAAGGTTCCTTCACTGCACCCCAAATTTGGGGTTCCTGTTGGTGTTGAATTGGTGCCAGTGATCATCAGTTGACAGTATCCATTAGTACGATTCTTGCCTATGAGAATTACTAGTGGTGTTTCCATAGTGATTTTCTAGCTCCTTCTTTACCTCTGTAGTCATTAATGGCCATTCTTCACTGAGAACAAATACCATATGATCTCACCTTTAACAGGAAGCTAAACAACAAAACAAACAAGTAAGCAGAAAAAAAAAAAACCCAAAAAACAAAGACACTGAAATAGAGAACAAGGGGATAGTGACCAGAGGGGAGAAGGAAGGGAAGTTAAGGGGAAAAAGGGGGAGGGATTTGGAGGAACAAATAGGAAGGACACAGGGATGAGAACTAAGGGGGGGAGGAAATGGGAGGGAGGTGGGGAGCAAGGGGCAGGGGAGGCTGGGATGGGAAAAATAGACAAAAAACTGTACTTGAAAAATAACTAAATAAAATTAAAAAAAAAATTGTCCTTTCTCTCCCATTTACTTATTCAGTTGTTTATATCAGTATGAACTTATGGATATTTAGGTTATTCTCTGGGTTGTAATAAAATGTTATTATTTATTTTCTTGCTAAAATTGTTTCAGTTTTGGCCTCAGAGAGTTTTTCCAGGTTTGACCTACCCCATTCTTTTTTGAACACTTCCTTACTTTTGTCACTACATGATACTCCAGTCTCATCTTGTATTTTCCCCATACCAGTCCAGGAATAAACCACCTCTCTAGGAAATTCTGCTTTCTTTTATTACAGAATGATAATTACAATCCTAGACTTGAGCAATGGTGCTCATTGTCACTGTGGTGTCATTGTTTCTAGGTCCTCTCACTAAAAAGAACTTGAAAATATCCACATGTACACATGCAGGTGCATGCAAACACATGTACACACACATATATCTCAGACATCTTACATTTATTTCTGTATGTACCTTACATCACTTTTCACATCAAATCTATGAGTTAAAGGTGTAGGAAGGTCAGCCATATTTATCCCATGGATAGCCTCACCTGCCCCCAAACTAGTTCTACCCTAGTTTGTGCAGCAAAGATTAGAGTACCAGAAGGCACAATTATCATTAATTCTACTGCTGCAACCCTTAGATGCAGTGGAAAGGTCAGAGAACCCTGAGTTGCACCCTGGACCACAGCAGGCCTATGGTATCAGAAGGCAAAGAGATCAGTCAACAAATAATGTGTGCTTGCATAAAATATGTGTACATTACACTTAACCTTCTGGCAAATACGGAGTGACAGGTTCTAGATTTACCCTCCCACCTAAAATAATTTAAAAAACTAAACCATTAAGTAAAAAAATGGACTATTTATGATATAGCCACTTTCAATACAATGAATATGCAATGCAGAACAGTGATCCCTGACAGATGTTAAATATTTTATTATTTAATATAAATTTACCTCATATAGTAGTTATAAGAAAAAGTAACTAGTTTGTATAGTAGATACTGAATCAATGTTTACAGATAATATTACACACATGACTAAATGTTATTTCTAAGTAGCTAACTAACCCATACTACTCCCTAGCCATCTTGCTCCTGTTCCAAGACCATAAGTCATTAGAATAAGACTACAATTTAGCCCCAGACTGTCAAATATATACCATCAGATATTGTACAGTTTGCAAGAAATGAAAGCATAGCATCTTGACTCTCTCGCCTCTGTAACTCCCTTGGGAAGAAGGTAAACAGAGGATGACAGAGGTTATCAAAGAAAGAAGCTGAAGGCAATTTTTGTCAGAAGCCTTATAGATTAGTTCCCTGTAAGGGGCAGCATTAGATAAAATGGATTACCCAGAATTTAAAAAACACCATGTTTAAAATACATTCCCAAATGAGTACTCACAGCAGTTTTATATGCAGCTTCGATGTAAAACACAAGGTTCTGTATGAAATTGACTTCATCTAGGCTGTGGATGATATGAAGTCCTGAGGAAAAAGAGAATAAAGATATAGAGTTGGTCAATGATCACTACAGGTTTTAAAGGTAGCTACAGTGACTAAGTGACCCAACCATTCCCAGGTAATACTACTTCCATTTAGGAATAAGGGGAGGTACTTTGACTAAGAACCATAAAAATAAGATCACAAATCAGTCTTAGGCTAGTCTTCAACTAAGTGAGATAACAGCATATTTTTAACATGGAAGAATTTTAACTATTATTTGTAGGTTTTAATATAAAGTCTCAGGCTCTTAATTTTATAGGTAACTAATTCATAATCCGTCTAAATGTCAAACCTAGGCATCTGGAAAAAGGCAAATATCTCATAAAAGAGTTGGAAAGAGTCTAAATACTGAGCAATAAGTAGATATACATTATAATTCTTAAGAGAACTAAATCCATTATTTTTGGAGTAAAAATTAGAATTATTCTAAATGTAGGCTACACACAGATAGTTATAGCATACAATGGAGTGTTTGCATGAATTACCCACCTACTTTTTACAACATCCCTAAGAGGGGGGTACTTCTATTTTCTCTTCACTAAGGTCATGTAACTAATAAATAGGACTCAATTGACTATCAACTTCTATATCACTTCAGATCCTAACCAAGGATGCTATACTGCCTAACCAAGGATGCTATACTGCCTCCCAATATGTACAGTATAATCCATTTTTGTCTAAAAAGTAACATGTCTCACCCTGGCCAGGTGGCTCAATTGGTTGGAGCATTGTTATGTACACCAAAAATGGTTGCAGGTTTCATTCCTGGTTGGGGCACATACAGGAAGCAATCAATAGACATTTCTCTCTCACATCGATGTTTCTCTTTCCCTTCCTCTCTCTCTAAAACCAATAAACATATCCTCATATGAGGATTAAAGAAAAATGACATTTATCTCCTCTCTTCTTCCCCATCTCTTATTTTTATTGAATACCAACAGGTATACAGTGAAAGTCTTCCACCCGGAATCACATCACTCCCACTCTGTCAAGTCTTCTCTCTGGCAAAAACAAGTCTTCCCAGTTTGCTTTGTATCCTTTCTGAAATATATTATGCTATATAAAATTTACACAAACAGTAGTACCATACTATGCTGCACTTGACTTTTTTCATGTATTACTTGGAGAGATTTAAAGTATATCTGCCTCATCTTTTTTAACAGCTGCACAGCTTTCCACTGAATGCCTACTGATATAACCAGTTCATTAATAATGCAAAGCATTTAGGTTGTATCTAATCTTTTATCACCACAGTCAGTACCACCATGAATATCTGTGTATTTATATATCTTTGTGCTCATGTACCAATATATCAAGGTAAATTCTTAGTAGAATTGCTGAGTTACAGATTTACGCATTTTTTCCAAAATTTTATTAAGAAATTTTTCAACAAACAAAAGAAATGAAAGATTTTTACAGTGAATACCTGTGTACACACCATCTGGACTAAACCATTAACATTTTACTATAATATTCTATCTCATACCTATCCATCCATCAGACCATGTCATTTTTTATATCTGTCAAGGTAAACTGCAAATATCAGTATACCATAACCTTACCATGTATATATTAAATGTTGATAATTATCACTAAGTTATTCCACAAAGAAATTGCATAGTTTACATACCAAACAGCACTAACTACCTGCTCTCTAAACTACATCAACACAAGCTTTAATAAGTGTTGATCTTCGCCACTCTAATGGATGAGAAATAGAATCTCTTTGTTAATTTGAAGTTCTTTTATTATGAATAAGGTTGTAAGTCTTTTTATATGTTTGTAAACCATCTGTATTTCTTTTCCTATGAACTATTTGGTTGTGTCCACCAATTTATATTGAATTGCTGGTCTTTCTGTTATTAATACATCAGTGAATATTAAGAAAGTTAGCCTTTTGGCCATCATACATGTTACAAGTATTTTTCTAGTTTTTTGATCCCTGACTTTGTTTACAGTACATTTTTATTCTCAGAAAACTTTTATTAAAAAGTTCTATCCCATGAATGTTTCTGGTACTTTTATAGTTTTAGGGGTTTTTAAAAGATTTTATTTATTTATTTTTAGAGAGAGGAGAGGGGAGGGAGAGAGGGACAGAAACATCAATGTGCAGTTGCCTCTCCCATGCGCCCCTTACCGAGGACCTGGCCTGCAACCCAGACGTGTGCCCTGACTGGGAATCAAACTGGCAACCCTGTGGTTCTCAATCCACTGAGCCACACCACCCAGGGCTAAAACTGTCTTAATACACAGTTAACACACAGACCCTTAAACAGCTAGCCACAGCTCTGTAGCTTCACCTTTCTGCCATTTTTCCAGATCTGTCTTACACTCTAAACACAGAAATACTTTTTAAATTTCTGTACTTCCGGTCATACTGTTCCTTTCCCTTTTCTGACTTGTGAATATCTACTTATTCCTACTTATTTCTCAAGGGCCTGATCAAAAATATCCATCTTATTCCAAGCTCCTATCAAAATCAACTCATTGAGTTAAAAATCAAACTTTAAGTCAGGAATCAAGAGATGACATTTGTTGAATAAATGAATATGTCTCTTATAAGCCTCTTTAGTATATTTCTGCTTCTTTTCTGGGCTCAAAATGAAAAACCACAAGGGACATGTAGATACTTTTTGCTTTGTAAAAAAAATTCCAGAGTTGGTATTGAAAGAATATTAGAAATGGAGTTATATCTGCCATTCTATTTTTTTAAAACAAAACCTAAAAAGATATTTATTCAGGGAGAAACCACCCTTCCAAAAGAAGGGAGTACATAAGTAGCCATATTATAACTTTAAGAAAAGGTCAGTCTGCCTCTGAGATGTGTGTTCTGGAGGGGAATAAAAGGAAGGCTTTATCACCAAAATATATTTGTGCAAGAAAAGGAGAAGAAGAGTATTCTGAAGTAATTCTCACCCTGAATGGTTTTAGTACCAAGTAGCTCTGTAACCAGATAGGAAGATAAAAAAATTACAATGTCAAAAATGTGGTATTGTGACAAGTGCATTTACTTTATCTCAGGACAGTCTGGGAAAGGTCCTGTTTAATTTACAAACTGATTATCATCAGATTTATTGTCTTCCTCTATATAGAATACATAAAAGGGAATTATGTTCATTCTTATGCTTTCCTCTTTTCAGGTAAAGCATCTAAAAGTAGTAACAAAGCCACGTGAAAAGGGTTATTATTCATTTGAATTCTGACTCCTAAGTTAATCCCCTTAATAAAATTTAGAGGCCTGCAGAGAGATGCCTTGTTTATAATATATTAATACAGAGTAGTATAAAGCAGGTGATTCAATTTATGTTAATACTAACTATAAGCTTGTCAGTGTATGTAGTATGAGAACAAGCAATTAAACCCTAGTCCTTCTTCCTCATCTCATGGTATCTGAGGATTAATAAAAAATAAAAATACTCATCTAAAGGAAATCTACCCCAGAATTCCTGGCTCTCAATTTAAAAGTACTAATTAGTATCCCAGACTTGTTTTTCAACATAAAGGAATACCAACTAGATCTCAAAAAATTGTTTCTCCTTGTACAATTTTCAAAATATTGTGGTTCCAATGTGCATCTTTGAGCAATGTAAAGAGCTGTTTTGTTTTCTGGAGAAGCCACTTGTGGTAGAGCAAGAGCTCTACAATGCTGTGGCCCCCAGTACTTCTGTCCTTGTACCAACCTGAGGCAGTCATTTGTGCTAAGAAGAGCAGATACACAGAGGTGGCATCCAACTGCAGGTGTCCCCACTGGTCATCACCTACTACAGTGGCACAGGTTTTGGTGTTGTACTTGGCATGGAGGCTATCCTTGGTACTCTGACTGTATTTGAAGGATTCTACTTTATCCACCTGAAGAAAATGAAAACAGTTAAAGATGGCTATGCAGAAAAAGCAACCCATATAAAACACTGCTGCAGTGCTCTTAACTGAAAGACTCAGTTCCTGAAACGTAGATTTCATTATGTGTGCATCTGACAAATGATACTGGATTGACTAAAAAGTTCATTTGTTTTTTTTTTTCTGTAAGATGGCCCTAGTAATGCTTCAAACAATTTTGTTAAATTGTACTGTGACAGCTGTCATATTAGCGTGCATTAAAAAAAACTTATCAAAATTGGTAAAGTTTTATGTAGCCATTTTAATATTGAAGATGGAAGAAAATATGCAACATTTTTGACATATTATGCTTTATTATTTCGAGAGAGATCAAAATGCAGCTGAAACGCAAACGATTTGTGCAGTGTACAGAGAAGGTGCTATAACTGATCCAAAATGTCAAAAGTGGTTTGCGAAGTTTCATGCTAGAGATTTCTCTCTGGATGATACTCCATCAGGCAGACCAGGAAGTTGATAGTGATCAAATTGAGACATTAATTGAAAACAATTAACATTATACCACATGGGAGACATCTGACATACTCGAAATATCCAAATCAATAAAATTATTGGTGTAAATTAAAAAATGTGTCTTTTACTTTATGGAAAAAACTAAAAAAACTTTCTGGCCAACCCAATATTATACCTTTAAATATGGTCCACTAAATTAGTGAATTTAAACCTATTTGATAAGATAGAAAATGCAAATATCTCAAATACCAAAGAAAGTAGCAAGTGAGGACAAAAATAAGAAATGATGGCTGTGAGATAGTCCAATAGAGAGAGTACTAGTAAAAAAGGTTAAACTAGGCAGAGTTGATTTCTTCGTATTTTAGACTTGTTGAATGCCTGTGAATGGTTATTTTATTAATCCAGGCCTCAATTTTTCCTTCTAATAAAATGCAATATTGGTTTCAAGAAAATCAGTTCAGTTTCAAGGTGTGCAACTTTCTGTAAATCTCCTAGGATAAAGGGAAAGCACTTTTGAAAAATAAAACATTTTTTAATATAAAATATCATAAATACCTAAAAGATAAACCACAGACTACTAAAAATTATTTGAGGTTTGTGACAAAGGATGGATAACCATAATGTTCTGGAACTCCTCCAATAGGCAAGAAAGAGTCACCGAAAAGAAAGATAGTCAAAAGACCTAAGAGACAATTTAATAGGAGAAAAAATGCAAAGTTTTTAATCTACACATGAAAGGATGCTCAACTTAATTCAAGATCAGGAAAATGCAAATTAATGCAAGGAGATGTAAGTCCTTGACTCCTTACCTGCAATCACAGAATCTGGAACACTCCCAAAGGTTTTTTTTCTCCTAAGTATTGCATCAAAATTCGTTTTGACATAGGGAAATTTGTAGTTTCTATTTATTTTATTAGTATGAAAATGCATGTTTCCCTACAGAGAGATTAATGTTTTTGATAATAGAGTGCTGTTATGGACCTGCTGAGGACATAACATACTACATGGTACACATGCTATAGTGCCTTCTAAAATCTGAAAAAATCTGAATTTTAAAATTTATCAGGTCCCAAGGGTTTCAGATGGGCTTATAGAATTGTATCATCATTTACTCAATATAGATTACATGTACAGCGATGATGAAGTATATTAAAAAATCATTTGTAAAAAAGTGAAAAAAGGACTAGAAGGAAACATTCCAGTAGTAACTGGGTGGTAAAATCATGGGTGAAATTTCCCCCCCCCCCTCAATTCTACAACTTCTCTAAAATTAGTGTGTACTATTAGTGAAATTGAAAAAAATATGTACATATATGATATAAACATTCCCTAAGGGGTGAAGAAAGTACAACAATGTGCTTTTATTACAGAGGGGGCTGTTAACAATACCTGTCTGATCATGCAGTGCAGCAGTCCCCTCATCAGTTTCACTACACTCTGCAGAAATAAATGGAAACAAGAGTGTTATAAACATCCCTAGATGCAAGAACACTTACTCAGCAACTGCTGTTGGTACATGACCTTTTGAGGACAAGTAACCCTATCCTGGGTTCCTATTTACATGGCATTTACTTTATAAGTACACAGAAGAGCAGATTGCAGCTAAAAGTGGAATCAAAAGCTGTAGTTGGTGACTCCTCCAAGTTAAAAAGTCTAAATTCTAATACATTCATGTAAAACTAAGCCAACCAACCTATTAGAGGATATTTCACCTGGAGAAAATGGGTGAGTCAACTCAAAAATCATAAAGCTATGAGGATATTCTAAAATATATCTCATGGCTTAGAAAAGCCAACATTATCATGTTCACTCTTTTCTAAACTAGCCAAGGCTTATCTTCAATAGTCCACAGAAATATTTATCTGGACAGTTTTCCTAAAGAATAAAATGATCGTCAATTTAGAAAAACTGTAAAGGGCAATTGTTTTTTTTTTAATTTTTAATTAATTTTATTTAGTTATTTTTCAAGTACAGTTTTTTTGTCTATTTCTCCCATCCCAGCCTCCCCCCCCCTTGCTCCCCCCTCCCTCCCCTTTCCCCCCCCCTTAGTTCTTGTCCCTGTGTCCTTCCTATTTGTTCCTCCAAATCCCTCCCCCTTTTCCCCCTTAACTTCCCTTCCTTCTCCCCTCTGGTCATTGTCCCCTTGTTCTCTATTTTAGTGTCTTTATTTTTTTTCCTGCTTGCTTGTGTGTTTTGTTATTTAGCTTCCTGTTAAAGGTGAGATCATATGGTATTTTTCTTTCAGCACCTGGCCTATTTCACTCAGCATAATGCTTTCCAGTTCCATCTATGTTGTTGCAAAAGGTAGTAGCTCCTTCTTTCTCTCTGCAGCATAGAATTCCACTGCTGGGATTATATCCTAAGAATCCTAAAATATCAATATCAAAGAACCTATGCACCCCAATGTTCATAGCAGCACAATTTACAACAGCCAAGAGTTGGAAGCAACCTAGGTGCCCGTCAGTAAATGAATGGATCAAAAAATTGTGGTACATAAAGGGCAATTGTTAGTACAACTCAACCCCTTTTCCATGCAAAGAAAAAAGCCACAACTTCTTAAGTCATTATTTCTCTTACTAGGACCTGGCAATTTCTAAAGCAGTTTTCTAATCACAGTACTTTAAAATTCTGATTACCAACTATAGAGTATACTAGTTGGTATAATATAATATAGTAATAATAATTATATTTAATTATAATATAGTGTAGTAATACAATACCATATGATACTACATGATCCTATTCTATCCTATCCTATATTAATTATACTAAATGACACTAGAAGGGCCCATAAACAATGGCATGAATAGGCAATATGTTTTGAAAGAACATCACCAAATAGTCTCTCAATTTCTCTAAGCTTTCTGTTTCACAGTCCAGAAGAAATACAACCAGGTTACTCCAGGGAATGCTGGCTCAGAGGTGGCTTCAGGACACCTCTGCAAAATAATCTACTTAGGAGATGCACTGTTCTGATATTCTTTCAAAATATTTTAGTGATAAGCATGATAAGAATAAGTACCTATTAATTATGCTCCAAGTCTTTATGAAGTACTTTATTGAAGGAAAAATAAAAAGTGTATACTTACAAAGCTACTGGGAGAGTAGTTTCTATCTATAAATGGTCTCCTCCCCTTACAGATGAAGGGGAGAGAGAGAGAGAGAGAGAACATGATCTTGTCACCTTTTAAATCATGAAGCGTTTGTTATAAAGTAGTGAAACTGGTTGCAACTCCTATACAAAAATATCTATCATTACTCTGACCCTAATAAAAGACATTGTCCTTTAATATACCCTGTTACAGAAAGCATTTAACACAGCCTTCTCACTGTGGGAAGACTTTATTCAATTCTGAATTATGTTCTACATGTTACCACACACTCACAGGTTTCTATCACATCCTTTCAACTCTCTTTATCATCCAGCCCTGCTATTCCCACCTACATTTAATTTAAACAGAAAACCTAGGGAATCATGGACCTAGGGGAGGATTCCTGATTGTCATCCATTTTTGTCCTCTTGAAACAGCTGTTGTCAGCCATTTCTGTCCTCAAATTCCTTCCAACTTCCAAGTCAGGATAGGATAAAATTAGTAGGAAGCATGGGGAGGTAGAAATAAAGGGGAGTTATCTGGATTTTGTGTTCCCCTAAGCTGGCCATATTCACTTCAGGTGCACTAGGTGGTATTAACTATACATGTATTCATATCCCAAGGCTTATAAGCACACCAAGTGACACCCTCCTCTCACCTATTCATTTGGAGGATATAGATCTATGTACTTGTAAATTGATTGTGTAAAGGTATGTAACTATGTACAACCATATCTATATAAGTATTAGTATCTCTCCCTCCAGGTTTATGCACAATCAGATACTTTTTGAGCATCTAAAATATTCAAAATACTCTACCAGGTTTTGTGGAACTTAATGACAAAGGAGACAGGACAAACCTGTTATTTTAAAGAAAATACTACACTACAACCATGTCTACCTAATAATTCTTAGTTATCCTTTAAAACCCAACTCCTCTGAATCTTTCCTTGCCTTGTTCAAGGAAATTGGATACTCCCCCCTCTGTGTGTTCCCACATAACTTTGTACTTATCTCCTCTATATATAGTATTAGGACAGATACTGTCCTTTTGTTTATATATCTGTTTATTTATATATCTGTCTCCCCCATCAAACTACGAACTCCTTAAGAAAAAGGGAAGGGACTATATTCAGAAATACACCTTAAGCCCTGGCTGGGATGGCTCAGTGGATTGAGTACCAGCCTGCAAACCAAAGGGTCCCCAGTTCAGTTCCCCGTCAGGGCACATGCCGGGGTTGCTGGCCAGGCCCCCAGTAGGAGGCATATGAGAGGCAACCACACATTGGTGTTCCTCTCCTTCTCTTTCTCCTTTCCTTCGCCTCTCTAAAAATAAATAAATAAAATCTTTAAAACAAGAAATATAGCTTTAAGTCAGTGGACTAAGCAGGCTGTATTTTGAATATATATATTCCATGCCTGCAAGTAACTCTCAAATAATTTGTCAAATAAATTGTGTGCATGCATGTGCTTAAAGAGAGGGAAGGTGCAAATACGACAAAATGTTAACAACTAGGGAATGTAGATAAAGAGTACTTGCAAATATGTTCATTTTACTTTTTCAACATCTCTTCTGTAAATAAAGTGTAAACTAATCAATAAAAAAAACAAGCAAGCAAAATACAACCAGAGACATTGAAATAAAGAACAAACTGACAGTTACCAGAGAGGAGGGAGGAGAGGGATAATAGGGGAAGGGCAATCAAGGAACATATATAAAGGACCCATGGACAAAGCCAAAGCGGGTAGGTTCGAGGGTGGGAGGCAGGGATGGGTGAGTCAGGGGAGCGTGGTAGAGTGGAAATGGAGACAACTGTACTTGAACAACAATTAAAAAAGAGATAATGGAGAAAAAATAAAAGATAAATCCTAAAAAATCTTCAAACATAAAAAATCAAGGTTAAATACAAATTTTGTCCCATTTAATTTGGTATCTATTATAGGACCTGACACATGGCAATTATGTAAAGTGTGCTAAATGAAAAATAGAAAACAAGCGCATACCATAAGTGATCTAGAAACCCCAAGAAGCTAGTCCTGAGAAAGAAGTGATCACTGAGTGGCTTATGAGGATAGGAGCCACAGAAAAAGTGGGACTGGTGCTGAGCTTTGAAAGAAGAGTATTGGCTCAGATTAGAAGAGAACATGTCTCACAAATGGGAGAAGCAGCTCATAAAAAGATTTGGAGGTGGGAGTATCCATGGAGGAAAAGTTTGAAAAAGACTGAATCTAAAGTGATTAGACTGAAGTTGTAGTCATACTGCCACCAAATTCTAGCCTGCTTCAATCCCTTCACTTATAAATTATGGAAAATAATATCTAATTTACAGGGTGTTGTGAAAATCAAATACTCGTAATTGTGAGGAAGTGTGTAGCACAATGAAAAGTACTTATACAAATGTAAGATATTTTTATTAGGAATTGTTAGATTAATGAAGATACTGATGTGGCTGGGACTCAGGGTCTAATGCAGAATACCAGCATGATATAATACTGTTTAGGAACAAATCCTTGCCTATCAATCCAAAACATTAAGATTTTTCTTATTGGAAAATGAGAGCCACAGATAGATAGAGAATGGAAATGACATAATTTAAGTATGGTTTTCACAACAGTGTTAAGTGATCAAGGTTTAGACTAGAGGCAGAAGGGATGAGAAAGGAGGGAATGGATTCAAGAAAAAAAAATTAGAAGAATCACGCCCTGGCTGGTGTAGCTCAGTGGATTGAGCGCGGGCCTGTGAACCACAAGATCGCGGTTCAATTCCCAGTCAGGGCACATGCCTGGGTTGCAGGCCAGTTCCTAGCAAGGGACACAGGAGAGGCAACCATACATTGATATTTCTCTCCTTCTCTCCTTCCCTCCTTCTCTCCTTCCCTTCACCTCTAAAGATAAATAAATAAAATCTCTTAAAAATAGATTGTCTTACATATTTTTAAAAAAAGAAAAAAAAATTATAAGAATCCATCAATTTTGGTCTGCCTGTATCCAAAGGCAAAAGGGACAAGTTAAAAATCACCCTTAAGGCAACACTTTCAAACCCTGTTTTATAGAACACTAGTCCAGGAAATTCTGAAAAAAACTGTAATACACTTGAGGACATCAAAGGCTATGAGAAATTATGGAGTAAAGAAACCTGTTATTTAACATAGCCCCAAATTTAACTGACCTAGTATTCTATGGAACACACCATGGGAAATGTTATATGTAACAGTACCCAGATGACCAGTATACTGAAGGCACCAATAAGAGAAAAAGGAATTGTGTAGTGAGTTGCCGTTGTTTGGTAGTCCATTTTGTTCGTTTTTAACAGGAAAGGTGGCATTTCAGACATAATGAGTTTGAGAGGCTACAGGATATACAGGGGTAATTGAGAAATGTATAGTAACTAGAATGTATAGTAAATAGTATGTAGGATTTGGGTGGTGGTGGTAGGGAATAGTATTACAGGTGATTTTTAACACTTCTCTAAATTTTCCAAGTTCATACAATGGCTATGCATTATTTATATAAGTCATAAAAATATTGATCTGTACTTCCTGGGCTAAAGTAAAAACTCTGATAACCTTATTTTGTGATGGGCCTAAGTACTTCTCAATAATGGCTTGAAAGAATAACAAATGCCTACTATTGCAGAGGACAACACAATGAAAGTTCCCTATTGCCAAGAACTGCAACCCATAACACGGTGGTGCCCTTAATAATAACCAATCTCAATATTCTGATTTATAGATGAATACTGAAGCTAGGATTGCCTGAGTCTAAGGGACACCACTTGAAAAAGTGGCTGGTATGGAGAGAATCTTAACCACAATGGAAAATAATTCAAATATACCTTACAACTGACAGCAGAGTATCTCACCATTAAAAGTCCTATTAGCCCAGAATTGTTTTCTTGGTATTCAAAAAGACAAAGCACCCTGTGTTTAAACAGTTTTAGAAAGAATGCTTCTTTACAGAGGGGAAGGGCTTTAAAAGTTAGTTTAAAGGCCTCTGTTGACTCTGACCTTACTTTGCTGTGAAGAGGGGGGAAGAACAGGCTCTGCAACCATGGCCACGGGTATAAAAATTAACAAATAAACAGTCTTTACTTTTGTGTAATTGGGAAGGTCTGCCAATTTGTATCAGTTACCGCAAAACAGATACCACTATCATTTTCAAAAGTGAAGTAAAATTGTATATACCTGCCACCAAACATTCTTCTCAATAAGAAGTATGTTGGATACTGCAAAATCAGTTACCGCAAAACAGATACCACTATCATTTTCAAAAGTGAAGTAAAATTGTATATACCTGCCACCAAACATTCATCTCAATAAGAAGTATGTTGGATACTGCAAAATACATTTACTTATAAAGAGGACTATACATTTTAGCAAAGATTCCAGGATAGTATTTTCCACTGTAACAGAACAGACTACCTACTTTCCCAGAATCAGCAAGTCTCAAGTCTCCACTACAAAAAAAATAAGTACAATACAGGAATGATTTTTTGGAATAATTTTAGGAAGGTGGGAAAAAAGGCAAAATAGAGTTCTCTTAACTCATACGGGCTAGGCTATGTTTTCTTCAATCTTCCTCACATACACAAACCCAACCCAACACACCACCACAGAGCTCTAAATGTGTTTCTATCCTTATTTTGAGTACCTGCTCCAATTCATAGGCCTTTGCCTTATCCTCATCTCGGTCTGCATTCTTCCGATAGGCCAGGCCCAAACCCCACACAGCCAAGATGCTGTACACGTTATCACGGACCCACGCATCTTTCTGATCATAGCTGGCTGGAAGCAAGCCAGTCACTGGATTCTGCAAGGCCAAGAAAAAGAGGACAGGCAGGTAACCATAGCATGTTAATATTACGAAGCACTCTATCAAATGAAATACTTAGGGACTTTGGTCTTATTTCTACTTCCTCAGTCCTGAGTATTAACAACCTCTTCCTCTGACCAAGTGCAAGCAAATGTTATCTTGAATAAGAGGAAAGAACTGTCTGAAGACTTAGAACTCTGAGGTGTGGGTATTATTAAAAGAAAGGCAGTGTTTTAACTTTCCAGTTAGAATGAGCTACCAACGATAAACCAACATTAAAAAAGTATTTAAAATATAATTAACAATATATACAAGGTACCTCAGATGTTCACAATAGTATAGTCTTGAGATAGCTAAACATACCTTGTTTTCTCTGGCAAGAGGGGAAGGAGGGGAAGGAGATGACGCCCAAACCTGGGGAGGGTTGTCAATAAACTTCAACACATCTTTCAACTCTGTACCCTGGAACCCAGTTGTGGCTTGCAGGCAGGGGGCTCAGAAGCCATGACTCAGGGCCTGTGGCTAAGGGTGCCTGACCTCCAGCTAGGGGACAGGAGAACCTGCTACACACACACACAGGTTCACCCAGAGTCCCAGGCGACACTTAATTTACCTGATGGCACAGAATGGTCTGATGCACCAGCCTTGCGTAGCCATCCAGCCGGACCCCCGAGTTACTCCTGCTCCTCATCGTGCCACGACTCCAATACCCTCAGAGAAACAGCCCGGGTGCCGCAGGGGCTTTCGGTCCTCTTAAGGAAGGTGACTCCCACGCAGCTGCACCCTCTCTGTGGGAAGCCCGAGTGCCAGGCCCCGGCAGGACACTCCCAATGCTCAGGCCTCCGGCCAGCCGTCTCGGCCACGGCAGCCCCTGGAACCCACCACAAGCCCTTGCACCCAAACCTCCTGAGGGCGGTTTCTCCCAGCTTTACACCTTTCCGTCCTCAGCGTGTGGCTCAAGCAGCTTTCGCTCAACTCCCGGAGACGACGCGCCCACAGCTTCACCCCCGCCCCTGCAGCCCTCCTCAGCGCCGCCTCCACCTAGCCAGAGGAGCCACAAGCAGGAGGCGGGGCGGGAGCCTGGGGTCCTGGCAGCTGCGCTCAGTTCCCTTGGGGCTCGTTGTCCGCCTTGCCCTGCCCGCGCCCGTCCTCTGAGCCCCCTCCCGCCCCGAGGCGGAGAATGTGTCACCGTAGGCAATGTGCTTTCAGAGGTTTATTTTTGACGCCTCGAATGAGTATTTCAGTTTTCCACACTCGCTGTGCAGTCAGGATGATGATGAGGCTGTTTCTTTTGATTTCTCCTGCTGAAGTAGTTTTAGGAAGCCCACAATGACTTCAAATCTAAAAAGAAAGGTGCGTGTTTGCGTTCGAGGCCTAAAGAATTGGAATTTCCAGAATGGTAATTAACGGGTCTTTACTGCATTTATACTTTTGACTAAAGGCACAGATTAAACATCTCTCACTCCGACCCAAACCAAACGCAAAAGAACTCCCTCAAGTACTTTATTTCCGTAGAAACTGTTGAATCGGCGGCCTTGGGAAGGCGGGCACAGTGGTGCGCTTTGAGGAAGCTGGTGACTCTGTGGGAACCCGGGCTGGGGTGGCGTGGAGACTGGTGCCTCAGAACGGCCTTGGTGGGCGAGGAGCTG
Source organism: Artibeus jamaicensis (assembly GCF_021234435.1). NCBI lineage: Eukaryota > Metazoa > Chordata > Mammalia > Chiroptera > Phyllostomidae > Artibeus > Artibeus jamaicensis. Next base: position 857,057 of record NW_026521496.1, read on the forward strand.
AAAGGTTTTCTAAATGCTCGGGAAGGCTCCCTCGTGCACAGAGAAGTCACAAGGCAGAAGCAAGAAAGACTCAGCTGAAAATAAAGGTTGAAAAAGGAAGTTAGAAAAGAAGCCTGCAGGTAGCACTGATCACTACTCACCGCGCCGAGTCTCACGACCCCCGGGCTTTTGCTCCCTGCTTTTACCGCCCCAACCCCGACCTCTTGATCTCCCCTCATCCAGAAACCCTGCAGGTCTTTCCAGGCTCGGTTTAAATACCGCTTGCTCTCAGTCACAAGGTTAAGAGAATTAGACCTTTCAAGTCCCAACTCCAACAATCTGTGATTCTACGCCTTCCCTAGCCACCTCACTCAGGCCACAGTGATTTTGCATTTTTGTTTACCGTTTTATTACTCTAAATTTAGTCTGTATTCTAAGCTTACTCAGTTTCAACTCCCACCTTCACCTGCTCCCAAATTAGCATAAAGTCAGCCACCTTGGAGGAGCAAATATTTGCTAATGTTGATGGTGACAAAGGAGGAAATTGGAATGCTCCCTAGCACAGTTAGACACCGTGATACACTTAGGATTCTCAAGCAAATACTTTCCATTGCAGCCATTAACTACGCAAATGCTGTGGCTGGCACATAACTAGCCACTTCAAGGCCCTGGTGCACAGGGGGAGAAAAAGTCCTTCCATGACACTCTAGTTCATTTCGAAGGAAAGAACTGTTCCCCAACCCTGTTCTGCCCTTAACTCCCTGACATCTCCCCCTCAGCCTGTAGCCTCAAAAGCCCTTTCTCTGTCTTTGAAAGCTTCAAGCTACTGCCCTCTCCTTTTCTTTACCTAACTATAATTTTGAAATGTTTTTAAAATATTGAAGTAAGATATATGGTCACTAAAGAAAACTTGGAAAGTATAGAAAAGATCACTCATAATTCCTTCGCACACAAACAACCTGTTCATATTTTAGTTTATTTTTTTCTAGTCCTTTTATTTCTCTGCACAGATCACCATCCCAAAGTTATTTAGAAATATAAGTACATTAGGAATGCCAAAAGTAGAGTGTCACAAAGAAAGGTAACTGACTGACTATCAAGAGCCCTTTCTAGATGGCATTACCTTGGTGTTCTCAACTTCAGTCATGCAGTCTCAGAAACTTGATCCCCTTAGGGTCTCAGCACTGGTCATACTCAGGAGGTTGACTCATGCCAATTCCCACATAAGAGACTGATATGTGAAAACCAGGATGCTGGCTGATAATGAGAAATAGAACTGTGACAATTTGTTAGCCTAACCACCACGTTCCTAACTTTAATAATATATAAACCTCACTCTTTTCCAAGTGCTCTTTTATTTTATACAATAACCCTATGAAGTAAATACAACACTATCGTTAACCCCATTTTAGAGATGGAGGCAAATGAGGATTAAGTAACTAAATAAATCTGCTTTGTCCATGTTAGCATCACTGACTCTCCCTTTTCTACACGACCATAGATCACTGACACACTCTTTCTTTAGATATGTCAAAATTGTGAACCAAGTTATATTCAAGTCTTACCTGTCTAGAGGCCATTATGTTTCTTGAGGGTGATTTTTCCATCTGATTCATTGTACATTATTTTATAGGTTAACATGGATAAAATTTTACTTCAAAGTTCCTGGGAATATTTTATTATTTCTCTCTTGGAAGCTTTAATTAGTAATTTTCAAAAATCCAAAAATCATAAACTTTATTCTTTATATTTTCTATAGTTTTACATTTTATGTTAATGTCTACAGTAATCTTTTTTTCTAGATGTCTTACAGTTTGTTTAGCTATTCTCTTATTATTAATTAATACAGTAATCCCATATTAACCATAGGGGACACATTCTGAGACCCCAGTGGATGCATGAAACCACAGGTAGTACTGAACCCTAATATGCTATGTTATTTTTATATACCATGATAAAGTTTAATTTATAGATCAGGCACAGTAAGAGATTAACAACAATAACTACTAATAAAATAAAATAAAATAAATATAAAAACATAGCGGAATAAAATTTACGCGAATGACTTTGGGGCCATTATTAAATAAAATAAAAGTTACTTGAATACAAGCACTGTGATAGTGTGACAGTTAATCTGATAACAAAAATGGCTACTAAGAGACTAATGGGTGAGTAGCATAAACAACATGGATACACTGCACAAAGGGATGACTCAAGACTTGGGATAGACCAAGGAAGACTACCTGAAATTTCATCACACTACTCAGAGTGGCAAATGATATAAAATCTATGGATTGTTTACTTCTGAAATTTTCCATTTAATATTTTTCAGGCTGTGATTTACCATGGGAAACTGAAACCCCAGAAAGGGAAACTGTGGATAAGGGCGTGGGGGAACTACTGTAATAAATATTTTATTATCAATTTTCTTGAACAAATAGTTAATAAACTATTTCCTTTTCATTATTTCCCATTCACTCTAATTTTTAAAAAATATTATATAGATAACATATGAGAACATTCTTCATGAAAAAGCTAAAATGTTACCTATGTCTACCACCAATAATCAGTCTCCTTTATCTCCTTTCCCAAAGGTAACCATTGTAATGGGATGAGTTTGTATCCTTCCAGATTTTTCCCTATGGATATATGTGTGTGTGTGCAGAAGTGCATATAAAATATTGTTTTATGTGGATTATTTAAATATAAACAGTATTATACTGTACCTACTATTTTGCAGATTGCCTTATTCACCCAAAATTATGTCATGGAGATCTAGTCATGTTATTACACAGAGATCTGCCTTATATGCCATGGTTTGTGTTTCTCTATTAATGAGCATTCAGTTTCTCTCCAGGTTAGAACTCTTGAAAATAGTACTTCAGTGAACATACATATATGTTTTGTGAATGCATACATGTGTTTTGGAAATAGGAATTTACAATTTCAATATAAGTATTTAAGTGACAAAGCCATTTAAATTATCTGCACCAGGGCTGGCTGATTTGGCTCAGTGGATTGAGCATTGTTGGCCTTTGAAGCCAAAAGGTCACTGGGTTAATTCTTGCTCAGGGCACATACCAGGTTGTGGACCAGGTCCCCAGTTGGGGGCATGAAAGAGGCAACTGATCAATAATACTTTCCCTCTCTTTCTCCCCTCTCTCTAAAAATAAATAAATAAATAATCTTAAAAAATAAAAATAAATTATCTGCATCAACCAGTACTTATAGAACACCTCATTTCATCCATCCTTACAAATATTTGATGTTATTGAACTTTAATTTTAAGCAAACTGATAAGTGCAAAATGATATATTAATTTGTTTCATTTACTTGAATGCTGTCATTGAATATCTTATGTTTATTTTATTTAATTGATTTTATTATATTATGTTTATTTATTTTATTTCTTCTGGTTAAATATTTAGTTATTTCTCTATTGAGCTTTTTAATTATTGACTTATAGGAATTTTTAAAAGTTATATATTCTGGATTTAAATTTTTTTAAGTTTTGAGGAGTTTATTAGGGAAATATCAGAGGCAGACACCTCAAGTGACAGGAAAAAAGCTCTGAAAATGTCCCTTCAAGCCCAGTGGGGGCCTGACCTTGATCTCCCCAGAAAGACAAAAAAATTGCTGGGTTAGCAACAACATGCTCTGGCAGCCACCTTGCCAGGGCATGAATATCTCAACCAGGACTGTCTACTGTCCCCCAGCAAAGGTGGAAAGGAGACAAAGACTGTTTATAGAATCAATGCAGAGGCAATGAGAGCTGTGAGGAAAGTTGTTGTGAGAGAGAGGTAGAAATGGGGAGGACCTTAACAAAGAGTCCCAAGCTTTTGGCTCTGAGCGCCTCAAATACATTGACAAGTAATTTTATAAAATGTTACTGAAAAGGTAAAATGCCTAATGTTTTCAAGAATTCCCCTGGACTTCTCCCCACATGCCCTTTCACATTGTCAGGTGTACATGGCAGAGCCCAAAGGTCACATTTTTAAAGAAAGAAACGCAAGAATAAAGAGAAAGGGGTTGAAGGCTGGTGGGAACTTTTCCCATGTAGGCCTATGTTCTGTAAAGCAACTTCCCAACAGCAGACTGGCACATTTCTAGGTGAAGAGCTCACCTTTTGTCGCCCATGCTTCAATGTACTATATTCTCTGTTCAAGCACTGTTAATTTCTCATTTAGTGTTGCGAGTCTTGAATGACAAAACATGTCGAACAACTTGAGGAAGTCCGTGGTTTTCTTCGTGCTGCTGCTGATGAACTCAGTTCATTCTGATTCACCCAGTCCTGGTGAATTTCCCACTGCACTGGATCCTCCTGTCCTGCAATGGCTGCCACCTAAGGAAGAACCTGGATTTTAACTTTGAAAACAAAAATCTAGAAGGACATTGCACATTTTCCCATAAGTGATTTGTCTATTAACATTATTTATGGTTTCTTTCTCTTTTTTAATTGTATTTTACTATTTATGCTATTACATTTGTCCCTCCTTTTCCCCCCTTTGCCTACCTCCACCCAGCCTCCCTATTCCCTCAGATGATCCCCACACTGTTATCTGAGTCCATGGGTAACACATGTATGCTCTTTGGCTAATTCCTTCATTTTCTTTCATCCAGTCTCCTTCCCCTTTGGCAGTTGTCAGTCTGTTCCATATATCTATTTATACTTCTGTTTCTCTTTTGTTAGTAAGTTTATTTTGTTCATTAGATTACACATATAAATGAGATCATATAATATCTGTCTTTAACTGACTGGCTTATTTCACTCATCCTAATAATCTCCAGGCCATCCACGCTGTTACAAAAGATAAAAATTCCTTCTTTTTTACTGCTGTCTAGTATTACACTGTGTAAATATACCACAGTTTTTATCCCCTTACCTATTGATGGACACTTAGGCTGTTTCCTAACCTTGGCTATTGTAAATAACACTGCTATGTACATATGGGTGCATATATGCTTTTGTATTGGGGTTTCAGGATTCCTAGGATATATTGCCAGAAGTGGAAACCCTTGGTCAAAAGGCAGTTCCATTTAATTTTTTGAGGAAATTCCATACTGTTTTTCGCAGTGGCTGCACCAGTCTACATGCCCACCAACAGTGTATTAGGGCCCCCTTTTCTCCACGTCCTCTCCAGCATTTGTCGTTTGTTGATTTATTGATGATAGCCATTCTGGCAGATGTGATATGATATCACATTGTGGTTTTAATTTTCATCTCTCTGATGATTAGTGATGTTGAGTATTTTTTTTCATATGTCTATTGCCCATCTGTTTGTGCTCTTTGGAGAAGTGTCTATTCAGGTCCTTTGCCATTTTTTAATTGGATTGTTTGTCTTCCTGGTGTTGAGTTGTATAAGTTCTTTATTTATTTTGGAAATTAAACCCTTGTCCTATGTATCATTGGCAAATATGCTCTCCCATACAGTGGGTTGCCTTTTCATTTTGTTGATGCTTTCTTTTGTCGTATAGAAACTTTTTAGTTTGCTGTAGTCTCATTTGTTTATTTTTTCCTTTGTTTCCCTTGTTCTAGGAGATATATCAGCAAGAATATTGCTACGTGAGATATCTGAGATTTTACTATGTTTTCTCCTAGGATTTTTATGGCTTTACAACTTACATTTAAGTCTTTTCTACATTTTGGGTTTTTTCCTGTGTGTGGTGTAAGTTGGTGGTCTAGCTTCATGTTTTTGCATCTGCCAGTCTAGTTTTCCAAACATCATTTATTGAACAGACTGTCTTTGCTCTATTGTATGTTCTTGACTACTTTGTCAAACGTTAATTGAACATAAAGGCTTGAGTTTATTTCTGGGCTCTCTGTTGTGTTCCCTTGATCTATATGCCTGTTCTTATGACAGTACCAGGCTGTTTTGATTACAGTGGCCTTGTAGTAAGTATATCAAGTATTGTGATCCCTCCAACTTTGTTCTGCTGTGTCAAGATTGGTGAGGCTATTCAGTTTCTTTTTTGGTTGCACATAAATTTTTGAAATGTTTGTTCTAGATCTATGAAATATGACATTGGTATTTTAAAAGGAATTGCATTGAATCTATAGATTGCTTTGGGGACTATGAACATTTTGATGATGCTAATTCTTATAATATAAGAATATGGTATATGCCTCCACTTATTTGTATCTTCTTCAGTTTTTCTTCAATGTTCTAGAGTCTTCCAAGTACAGGTCTTTTACCTCCTTGGTTAAATTTATTCCTAGGTGCCTTATTTATTTTTGTTACAATAATAAATGGGACTGTTTCTTAGTTTCTCTTTCTGATAGCTCATTATTGGTGCATAAAAATGCCATCAATTTCTGAGTATGGATTTTGTATTCTGCTACTTTGCTTAATTCAATTATTAGGTCTAGTACTTTTTTGGTGGAGCCTATAGGATTTTCTGTGTACAATATTATGTTGTCTGTGAATAATGATAGTTTTACTTCCTCTGTTACAATTTGGATGCTTTTTATTTTTTCCTTCTTGTTTTATCATTGTGGCTAGAGCTTCCAGTACTATATTGAATAAAAAGTGGTGAAAGTGGACATTCTTGTCTTGTACCTGAACTTAAGAGCTTTTAGTTTTTGTCCATTGTGTATTATGTTAGCTGTACATTTTTTATATATGGTTTTTATTATGTTAAGGCACATCCCCTCTATTCCCACTTTGCTGAGGGTTTTTATCATAAATGGATACTAGATTTAATTGCATGCTCTTTCTGCATCCAGTGATATGATCATGTGATTTTATCTTTTATTTTGTTTATGTGATGTATTACATTCATTGATTTGTAACTTGTACCAACCTTGCATCCCCAGGATAAATCATACCTGATTATGGTGTATGGTCTTCTTAATGTATTGCTATGCCTGATTTGCTAATATTCTGTTGAGGATTATAGCATCTGTGTTCATCAGGGATATTGCCTTATAATTTTATTTCTTTTTAGTGTCTATCTGGTTTTGGAATGAGGATAATGTTGGGTTCTTAAAAATAGCTTGGAAGCCTTCCTTTCTCTTGAATTTTTTGGAATAGGTTGAGAAGGATAGATGTTAGTTCTTTGAATGATTGGTAAAAATTTGCCTACGAAGCCATCCAGTCCAAGATTTTGTTTGCAGGGAGTTTTTTGAATACTGCTTTAATTTCATTAGCTGTTATCAGCTTATTCAAGCTTTTAAAATCCTTCCTTGTTCAGTTTTGGATGATTGTATGTTTCTAGACATTATCCATTTTGCCCAGGTTGTTCATTTGTTGGCATATAGTTGTTTATAATATTTTCATATCATCCCTTGTATTTCTGTGATATCAGTTGTTATTTCTGCTTCATTTCTGATTTTACTTATTTGTGTCCTCTCTCTTTTTTCTTGATGAGTCTGTTTAAAAATTTGTTAATCTTGTTTATTTTTTCAAAGAGCCAGCTCCTAGTTTCATTGATCTTTTGTAGTTTTTTTAGTCTCTATGTCATTTATTTCCACTCTGATCTTGATTATTTCCTTCCTCTTACTTACTCTAGGCTTTGTTTGTTTTTGTTTTTGTAGTTCTTTTTAGATGTATCATTAGATTGTTTATTTGAGATTTTTCTTGCTTCTTGAGTTAGGCCTATAGCACTATGAAATTCCCTTTTAAGGACTGCTTTCACTGTGTCCCATAGACATAGGGTTGTTGTGTTTATTTTCATCTTTTTCCTGGTATTTTTTATTTCTTCCTTGATCTTATTCATTGTTTAATAACATGCTATTTGGCCTCCATGTATTTCAATGCTTTTGAGTCTTTTTATTGAGGTTGATTTCTAATTTTATGCCATTGTGAGCCAAGAAGTTGCTTCATATGACTTCAATCTTCCTGACCTTTTTGTGACTTATTTTGTGTCCTAATATGTGGTCTATCTTTGAGAACGACCCTTGTGCACTTGAGAATAATGTATATTCTGCTGCTTGGAATGAAATATTCTGTAAATACCAATTAAATACATTAGATCTAGTGTGTCATTTAATGCAACTATTTTCTTATTGATTTTTTTCCTAGAACATCTATCCATTGATGACAGTGAGGTGTTAAACTTCCCTACTATGACTGTATTGTTGTTGATCTCTCAAAGTCCACTAAGATTTTTTTATATATTTAGGTGCTTATATATTGGGTGCATATCTGTTTACATCCTTGTTTATGAGATGTTTGCATCTTGTTTACATCCAACAAAAGGGTTATATCCTCTTGTTGAATTGATTCCTTTAGTATTATGTAGCGACTGGCCTTTGTTTTGAAGTCTATTTTCTTGGTTATAAGTATTACTACCCCCAATTTTTTTAATTTCCATTTTTATGGAAATTTTCCTCCACCCCTTTATTTTCAGCCTGTGTAAAGCTTTTGTTCTGAGGTGTGTCTCCTGTAGACAGTATATATATGGGCTATGTTTTCTTATTCATTTAGCTACTATATGTCCTTTTATTGGGGCATTTAATCCATTTACATTTAAGATTGTTATAGATATGTATTTATTTATTTCCATTTTTATTATACTTATGTTTGCCCTTTTATTTCTTTTTCTTCTTAAAGCAAGTCTTTTAATATTTCTCACAATGATGGATTGGTGGTAATGTACTCCTTTAGCCTTTTTCTTCTTCTGGGAAGTTGTTGGGGTTTTTTTGTCTCTAATTTTAAATAACAGCCTTGCTGGTAATCATGGTTGCCTATTCTTACTTTTCATCACTTTTAATACTTCAAGTTCATTTCTTCTCACCTGAATTGTTTCTGATGAGAAATCAGCTGAAAGTTTTATGGGATCTCCCTTATAAGTAACTGTCTCTCTCTTACAGCCTTTAAGATTCTCTCTTTGTCTCTACCTTTGCCATTTTAATTATGACATGTCTTGATGTGGGTTTTTGGAGGCTAATTTTTTTTAATTTCCTTTTTTAAATTCTTATTTATTTATTTTAGACAGAGGGGAAGGGAGGGAGAAAGACAGGGAGAGAAACATCAATGTCTGGATGCCTCTTGTGCGCTCCTCACTGGGGACCTGACCTGGCCCACAACCCAGGCATATGCCCTGACTGGGAATTGAACCAGCAACCCTTTGGTTCACAGGCCAGCACTCAATCCACTGAGCCACACAGCCAGGGCTCTTTGGGCTCATCTTGATTGGGAATCTCTATACTTCCAAAACTTGTGTCATTTCTTCCTTCACCATGTTAGAGAAATTTTCTGCCATAATTTCTTCCAACAGGTTCTCTATCACTTGCTCACTCTGTTGTCCTTCTTGTGCCCCTATGATGCAGATGTTCTTATGCTTGATGTTGTCTCAGAGGTCCCTTAAACTTTCCTTGTCTCTCTTAAGTATCTTTTTTTTTTCATTTTCTCTTTAGATGGATAATGTTATCTTGTCCTCTAATTCACTGATTCAGTCTTCTAATTCATCTGACTTGCTCTTGATTCCTTCTAGTGAATTCTTTATTTCAGATATTGTAAGCTTCATTTCTGACTGGTTCTTGTTTATGGTTTCCATGCCCTTTTTAATGCTTATTATCTAGTTGTTTAAGTTTTCATTGAGATCATCTATTGTTCCCCTAAGGTCCTTCAGCATCCTTATAATCATTATTTTAAATTTTTCAGGTGGTATTTGGGCTGCTTCCATTTCATTTATTCATTTTCATTATTTTATGGGGATTTCTCTTGTTCTTTGGGGCATTTTTCTATGTCTCCCCATTTGTTCTCTCTATGGTAAGTAGATATACTATGTCTCTGAAACTTGTTTTGATGATTTTTTAATGAAAGTATATTGTAGGGTTCAATGGCACAATGTTTCATATCATGGGAGTTCCATGCTCCAGGAGTATTTCTTGTAGCTATGTGCCCCCATTTTATAGTTGAGTCTTGAATGCTGTCAGCTCTTTCATGGGTAGGTTTAATCCTTCAAGCCTGAAGACCATAAGGGTAAACCTTGATTTTGTGCAGGGGATACCCCTTGAGGTAGTGTTGTTCCCAGTAGTGTCTAGTGCTTCCTAGTATCCCCCTTTGGGTGTACCACTTATGTGGCTAGTTGGGTCAAGCTGTGGTGTATTCTGAAACCTACTACTACTTTTGTTGGTTCTGGGCCCACTTGGGTAGGGTTCAGATACAGGTTGCTGTAAGACATTGTGTGCAGCAAGCATTGGACAACCAGTCTGTAGCTACCACATGCAATGGATTTTGTACATTTACTTTGTGTCCTGTATTTGTTTATTGTTTCTAACAGTTTTTGGTGGATTTTTAGGGTTTTCTGTATAAAGAAACATGTCATTTGCAAAAAGTGACAATTTTACTTCTTCATTCCCAATTTGAAAGCCTTTTTTTAAAAAAAGATTTTATCTATTTTAGAGAGGGAAAAGGCAAGGAGAAAGAGAGGGAGAGAAACATCAATGTGTGGTTGCCTCTTGAGTGCCCACCTACTGGGGACCTGGCCTGTAACCTGGGCATGCGCTGTGACTGGGAATCGAACCAGTGACACTTTGGTTCCCAGGCTGGCACTCAATCCACTGAGCCACATCTTCTACTGTCCCATTTGAAAGCCTTTTATTTCTTTCTCTTGACTGTATCATATCCTAAATTTCTATTTTTTCTACATGTGAACTTTTTGTTCTGTTTAATTGCTCTGTAGGTCTATTTATGTGCCAGCATCCTTTGTTTTTAATTTTTGAAGCTTTAAAATGATTGAATACCTGGTAGAGATACTAGCCACTACTCTTCTTTTTCAGAATTTCCTGGTTATTTTTAAAATATTTTATTTATTTTATTTTAGAGAGAGAGGAAGGGAAGAAGAAAGAGTGGGAGCAAAACGTTAAAGTGTGGTTGCCTCTCATGTGTCCCCTACTGGGGACCTGGCCTGCAACCCAGGCATGTGCCCTGACTGGGAATCGAACCAGCAACCCTTTGCTTCACAGGCCCGTGCTCAATCCACTGAGCTACACCAGCCAGGGCCCGGTTATTTTTCTTTACTTATTTTTCCATATGAACGTACAATCAATTTGAATAATTAAAAAATTCATTCTGTTGATATTTTATTGGAATGATGTTAACTTTCAAATTACTACTTTGAACAGACTATGAATAGAATTTAGAAACATAGGCAATTACACGTAATAATTACATTATAACATATGATATGTTTAATATTTTTCTTCATTGGCAATGCATAGTTTAATGCACTGTTCAAAATTGCTATGACCATGGTATATTAATGTAGCATATCCAGCAATCCTTGTACAATTCATCTTTGATGCTTTGTCTTCGATATTTTTTTAAAGATTTTATTTATTTATTTTTAGAGAGGAAGGGAAGGAGAGAAGGAGAGAAACATCAATGTGTGGTTGCCTTTCATGAGTCCCCTGCCTGAAACTGGCCTGCAACCCAGGCATGTGCCCTGACTGGGAATCAAACCCTGATCGTGTGGTTTGCAGACCCGCACTCAATCCACTGAGCTATTCCAGCCAGGGCTGTCTTGGATATTTTATGTCTCTCATTTTCACTGAATAAGCTTGTGCCTTTAGCATATTCCAGAAAAGGTCACTGAGGGGATTCAATCTGTAAAATACACATATAATATGTTATATAAGAAGTCTATGTTTCCACAAAAATTAGGAAAGACTGAAAAACTGTCACAGGTTGGAGAATAAATAAATGCAGTAAGAAACACTAGATTAGATCCTAGAACAAGAGCAAAAACAGGATATTTAGAAAAATTTATGAAAATGAAGTAAAGTCTGGCATTTAGTTAATAGGATATACCAATGATGGTTTCTTAGTTCTGACAAATGTGCTTTCATTATATAAGATGATGATGGTAAAATAAAACTGGGTGACAACAGGTATAAAACAGTTCTCTATACTACCTTTGTAATTCTTCTGTAAATCAGAAATTATTACAAAATAGTTTATTTTTCTAAAGTCTATGTTTCTACATTTTATGGTTATTCTGTATTGTAATTATGTGTTTATCTCCCTCACTACACTGTGAGAAATGCCAGAGCTTGGACCGTTCAGCACTATTCCCATTCTCATCAACAGTTATTTGAGAAAACTCTAGGATGATCAAGACAAGCCAGGAAAACAGAAATTTTGGAAAAAGTACCAAGTTGTTGTCTTCATTACTTTACATAATGTATAGTTCAATTTAGTAAACCAAATGTGTTGCTAATAAACATTTTTTCAAGATTTTATTTTTATTTTTAAATATGTTTATTGAAAAAAATTTTAATGATTATGCTATTAACAATTGTCCATTTTCCCTCCTTCACTCGCCTCCACCGTCCACAAACTCTCCCACCCACATTCCACCCTTTAGTTCATGTTCATGTGTCATACTTACAAGTTCTTTGCTTGTATATTTCCCACACTATTCTTACCCTCCCCCTGTCTATTTTCTACCTTTTCCCCCTCTCTGCTCCTCCAACTCCCCTGTTGATAATTCTCCATGTGATCTCCCTTTCTGTGGTTCTGCTCCTGTTCTAGTTGTTTGCTTAGTTTGTTTTTGTTTTTGTTTTAGGTGTGGTTGTTAATAACTTTCGGTGCGCTGTCATTTTACTGTACATGTTTTTTATCTTGTTTTTTTTTCTTGTTTTTCAATTCTTTTGAGGTATATATATACCTAGGGGAGGAATTGCTAGGTCATACGGTAACTCTATGTTTAATTTTTGGAGGAACTAAAAACTGTTTTCCACAGTGGCTGCACCATTTTACATTTCCATCAGCAAAGTACAAGGGTTCCAATTTTGCCACCTCCTTGACAATGTTTGTTTTCTTTTACTGAAAAATTGTAGATGTGAAGTAGTATGAGTGATATCTCATTGTGGTTTGCATTTGAATTTCCTTAATGACTAATAATGTTGGGCTTATTGGCCAGTTTTATATTATCTCCGGAGAATGTCTCTTCGAGCCCAGTTTTTCCCTTTTTAATATTTTTATTGTTGACACTATTACAGTTAGTAATCCCCCCACCATTTTTCCTCTCCACCACACCCCCACACCCCCCTGGCCTTCATACATTGTAGTCCATGTCCATGGGCTCTGCATATACACATATAGGCTAATCTCTTGGCTCATCTCTTCTAGTACCACCACCTGTTCCATTCTGAGATCTGGAAGTCTGTTCCATGTATCCATACATCTGGTTTTACTTTGTTTGTCAGTTTATTTTGTTCATTAGATTCCATACATGAGTGAGATCATATGGTGTTTGTCTTTCTCTGACTGGCTTATTTCACTTAGCATACTAGTTTCCAAGTCCGTCCATGCTGTTGAAAAGAATACGCACTGATTCGTTTTTTACAGCTGTGTAGAATTCTATTGTGTAAATATACCACATCTTTTTTTTATCTGCTCATCTACTGATGGGCACTTGGGCTGTTTCCAAATCTTGGCTATTGTAAATAATGCTGCAATGATCACAGGACTGCATATATTCTTTCAAATTAGTGTTTTGAAATTCTTTTTAAATTTTTTATTAAATCATTTCTGTTGTTATTCAGTTAGAGTTGTCCCATTTTTTTCTCCTTTGCCCTCTTCCACCCGTCCTGCCATCCACTCCACAGTCAATCCCCACACTGTTGTCCATGTCCGTGGGTCGTTCATGCATGTTCTTACCAGTCTGGTTGATGTTTTTAACTCCTTGGTTGTTGGAGTTCCAAGCAGTTTGATTTTTCTGGCGCTTTTTTATTATTTATTGATTTTAGATTGGTTGTTATCTTCCTTTTTGTTGTGTGAGGAAGTGAAGGGTTTCTACCTATGCCTCCATCTTGGCTGGAACTCTATGTTTTGGAAATGAACCCCTTACCAGATGTATCATTGGCAAACATGTTCTTCCATCAGTGGGTTCCCTTTTCATTTTGTTGATGGTTTCTTTTGTTGTGCAGAACCTTTTTAGTTTAATGTAGTCACATTTGTTTATTTTTCTTTTGTTTCCCTTGTTCTAGGAGATGTATCAGCAAAAACATTGCTACACAAGATGTCTGAGATTTTACTGCCTATATTTTCCTCTAGAATTTTTATGGTTTTGCAACTGACATTTGAGTCTTTCTACATAAGAACTCTCAGCACAGTGGGAATAGAAGGATCATAACTCAATGCAGTAAAAGCCCTATATGAAAAACCTTTAGCCAACATCATACTCAAAGGGGAAAAGCTGAAAGCACTTTGCTTAAATCAGGAACAAGACAGGGATGTCTGAATTACCACTTTTATTCAACACAGTACTGAAAGTCATGGCACGGTGCTCAGAAAAGAGATGAAATAAAAGGCATCCAAATTGGAAAAAAGGTAGTAAAACTGCCATCATTCACAGACAACATGATATTGTTCAAAGAAACCCCCTAAATATTCTACCAAAACCCCCCTACTAGATTTAATAAATCAATTTGGCAAAGTAGCAGCATACAAAATTAATATGCAGAAATCAGTGGAAATTTTATACACCAGTAATGAACTCTCAGAAAGAGAAACTAAGAAAGCAATCCCATTTACCATTGCAACAACCACAAGAACAACAGAAAAAGGTACCTAGGAATAAAATTAAGCAAGGAAGTAAAAGACCTGTTCTTGGAAAACTATGGGACATTAAAGGAAGAAATAGAAGAAGACAAAAGCAAGTGGAAGTGTGTATGTTCATAGATTGGAAAAATTTACATCATTATAATGTCCACACTACACAAAGCAATCAATAGATCCAATGCAATTCCTACTAAAAATACCAATGGCATACTTCACAGATTTAGAACAAATTCTAAACATTTGTTTGGAAACAAAAAGACCCTGAATGGCCTCAGCAATCTTGAAAAAGAAGAGCAAAGTTGGAAGGATCACAATACCAAATATCAAACCGTACCCAAAGGCATTACAATCAAAACAGCCTGGTAATGGCACAAAAGCAGACATACAGATCAATGGAACAGAGCCCAGAGCCCAGAAAGAAAACCACACTTAAAAAAAACCTTTTATTTATTTATCTTTAGAAGGGAAGGGAAGGAGAGAGGAAGAGAAATATCAATGTATGGTTGATTCTCGTGTGTCCCCTGCTGGGAACTGGCCCCTACTAGGAACTGGCCTGCAACCCAGGCATGTGCCCTGACTGGGAATCAAACCGCAATCTTTTGGTTTGCAGGCCCGCACTCAATCCACTGAGCTACACCAGCCAGGGCTAGAAAACCACACTTTTATGGTCAATTACTGTGTGAAAGAGAAGGCAAAAGAAAACGATGGAATAAAAAGAATGTCTTCAATAAATGGTGTTGGGAAAATTGGACTGACACATGCAAAAAATGATAGACCACCAACACAGTGCATTTTTAAATAAAAAAAAGTTGTGGAGAGTGGATAGCTCATATTTTAGACTTACACATTGAAATATTTACCATCATAAAATGATTTTAAAACAAAATTTGATCTCACCTATAAGAGGAACCTAATGAACAAACATAAACTCATGAGCAAAATAGAAATGAAAGCAGGGAAACATGGAACAGAATGACAGCAACCGGAGGGGGTGGGGAGATAATGGTGGGAAAAAGGTGAAGGGACCACTCAAGGGACAGGTATGAATGACCCATGGATATGGAGAAGAGTGAGAGGATTGACTGCAGGAGCACGGGGTGGGCAGGGTGGAGGAGGGCAACGGGTGGGAGGGGAGGAAATGGGGCAAAAGTAATAGAATAAAAATTAAAAGATAAAAAATTATCTGGAACAGTGAGAGGTGACAAAATATATGAAGTGAAATTGGCTATGAGTTGTTCATGGTAACATTTGGATGATTGATAATTAGGGTTTCCAACACTATTCCCTGTTATACACTGGTTCTCAAAGTGTGCTCTCCCACCACCAGCACCTGCATCACCAGGGAACCTGTCAGAAAAGCAAACTCTGATTCTCACCCAAGATTTTTAATCTGAAACTTACAGATGTGGAAGTGAACAACCTGTCATTTAACAAGCCCTTTGGGAGACTCTGATACAAGCTAGTGTTCCAGGAACACTGCTTTACTGAAGTGAACCTGGATACTGTTTATAATTTTGTATACAAAATCTACTTGTATATGTTTGATAACATCCAGAGTAAAATTAAACAAGGAAGGAAGGTGGGAAGGAAGGGAAAGAAGAAAGAGAGAAACAAAAAGACAAAAAGAGAGAAAGAGGGGGAGAGAGAGAGAAAGAAGAGGAAAGAAAGAAAGAAAGAAAGAAAGAAAGAAAGAAAGAAAGGAAAGAAAAAGAAAGAAAGAAAGAAAGAAAGAAAGAAAGAAAGAAAGAAAGAAAGAAAGAAAGAAAGAAAGAAAGAAAGAAAGAAAGAAAAAAGGAAAAAGGAAGGAAGGAAGGAAGGAAGGAAGGAAGGAAGGAAGGAAGGAAGGAAGGAAGGAAGGAAGGAAGGAAGGAAGGAAGGAAGGAAAGGGAAAGAAAGGAAACCGGCATCCCAGCTGTCTAGTAGTGAAGTTCTAATAACATCTCAAGACAGGTAATCTCCATCTTACACAAAGATGTCCAGAGGATAGAAAAGAGAGAATACTCCCAACTCAGTCTATGAGACTAGAACATTTTGTCCTTGAACCTGCAAACACGGTATGAGAAACACATCAAATCGATCCCACTCATGAACAAAAGCTGAAATATCTTAAATGAAATTGAGCAAAATGAACGCACCAGTACAACAAAAAAGATGTACCCTCACCAAGTTACATTCATCCGAGGAGAGTGAAGCAGGCTTAACACTAGAAAAGTTATAGACTGAAGGGGGGCAAGGAAGACGTTTGTGCACCCCTAATATAGTCTGCTGATTGCTGCAGGTGCTACTTGAACGTGTATGTATAATTTTTGAAAATCATTAAGAACATACGATTTTTGTTCTCTTTGATTATAAGATGAGCCTCAGTAAATATTTTGAGGGGGGAATCTACCGATAATGCTCATTGTATTTAACAGATTAAATGAATAGAGTCTTGATTATTTCAATCAAGGCAAAAATGTGAAATTTAATATGTATCCATGGTTCTCGGGACAAACTTACTCATATTACACTAAGAATGTAAGGAAGTTTTGATCTGATAAAGAGAAAGAGAGGAACAAAAAAGAGGAAGGAAGGAAGGAAGGAAGGAAGGAAGGAAGGAAGGAAGGAAGGAAGGAAGGAAGGAAGGAAGGAAGGAAGGAAGGAAGGAAGGGTGGAAAAAAGTGAGGGAGGAAGAGAGGAAGGAAGGAAGGGAGGAAAAGAAGACAGCTAGTCACAACAAACTCATTTCAATATGCAGATGTTGGCGGCTGTCTATTTAATACTAGGAACAACTCAAAGATGCCCACTTTAGCCATCTGTATTCCACCTTGTAGTGCACGTCCTAGCCAGCACCGTAAGAAACCCACTGGTTGGTTAATTATTGTACTTCTGTTACGCACAGATTCCCAGAAAACCATGGGACACCTACAGACAAATCATTACAT